>NC_133334.1:74751-150372 GCF_042186555.1 Aquarana catesbeiana | reverse complement strand
TACAGGAGGGGAGGGGCTCATCATACAGGAGGGGGAGGGGTTTATCATATAGGAGGGGAGGGGCTCACCATACAGAAGGGGAGGGACTCACCATACAGGAGGGGAGGGGCTCACCATACAGGAGGGGAGGTGCTGACCATACAGGAGGGGAGGGGAATGGGCTCACCATACAGAAGGGGAGGGGGCTCACTATACAGGAGGGGAGGGGAGGGGATGGGCTCACCATACAGGAGGGGAGGGGCTCACCATACAGGAGGGGAGGGGTTCACAATACAGGAGGGGAGGGTCTCACCATACAGGAGGGGAGGGGATGTGCTCACCATACAGGAGGGGAGGGGCTCACCATACAGAAGGGGAGGGGCTCACTATACAGGAGGGGAGGGGCTCACCATACAGGAGGGGAGGGGATGGGCTCACCATACAGAAGGGGAGGGGCTCACTATACAGGAGGGGAGGGGCTCACCATACAGGAGGGGAGGGGCTCATCATACAGGAGGAGATGGGAGGGGAGGGGCTCACCATACAGGAGGGGAGGGATGGGTTCACCATACAGAAGGGGAGGGGCTCACCATACAGGAGGGGAGGGGCTCACCATACAGGAGGGGAGGGGCTCACTATACAGGAGGGGAGGGGCTCACCATACAGGAGGGGAGGGGCTCGCCATGCAGGAGGGGAGGGGCTCACCATACAGGAGGGGAGGGGCTCACCATACAGGAGGGGAGGGGCTCACCATACAGGAGGGGAGGGGCTCACCATACAGGAGGGGAGGGGCTCATCATACAGGAGGGGAGGGGCTCATCATACAGGAGGGGATGGGCTCACCATACAGGAGGGGAGGGGCTCACCATACAGGAGGGGAGGGGCTCTCCATACAGGAGGAGAGGGGAGGGGATGGGCTCACCATACAGGAGGGGAGGGGCTCACCATACAGGAGGGGAGGGGCTCACCATACAGGAGGGGAGGGGCTCTCCATACAGGAGGAGAGGGGAGGGGATGGGCTCACCATACAGGAGGGGAGGGGCTCACCATACAGGAGGGGAGGGGCTCATCATACAGGAGGGGATGGGCTCACCATACAGGAGGGGAGGGGCTCACCATACAGAAGGGGAGGGGCTCACTATACAGGAGGGGAGGGGCTCACCATACAGGAGGGGAGGGGCTCACTATACAGGAGGGGAGGGGATGGGCTCACCATACAGGAGGGGAGGGGTTCACCATACAGGAGGGGAGGGGTTCACCATACAGGAGGGGATTGGGCTCACCATACAGGAGGGGAGGGGCTCATCATACAGGAGGGGAGGGGTTTATCATATAGGAGGGGAGGGGGCTCACCATACAGAAGGGGAGGGACTCACCATACAGGAGGGGAGGGGGCTCACCATACAGGAGGGGAGGTGCTGACCATACAGGAGGGGAGGGGATGGGCTCACCATACAGGAGGGAGGGGCTCACCATACAGACGGGGAGGGGCTCACTATACAGGAGGGGAGGGGCTCACCATACAGGAGGGGAGGGGCTCATCATACAGGAGGGGAGGGGCTCATCATACAGGAGGGGATGGGCTCACCATACAGGAGGGGATGGGCTCACCATACAGGAGGGGAGGGGCTCACCATACAGGAGGGGAGGGGCTCTCCATACAGGAGGAGAGGGGAGGGGATGGGCTCACCATACAGGAGGGGAGGGGCTCACCATACAGGAGGGGAGGGGCTCATCATACAGGAGGGGATGGGCTCACCATACAGGAGGGGAGGGGCTCACCATACAGGAGGGGAGGGGCTCTCCATACAGGAGGAGAGGGGAGGGGATGGGCTCACCATACAGGAGGGGAGGGGCTCACCATACAGGAGGGGAGGGGCTCATCATACAGGAGGGGAGGGGCTCATCATACAGGAGGGGATGGGCTCACCATACAGGAGGGGAGGGGCTCACCATACAGGAGGGGATGGGCTCACCATACAGGAGGGGAGGGGCTCACCATACAGGAGGGGAGGGGCTCACCATACAGGAGGGGAGGGGCTCACCATACAGGAGGGGAGGGGCTCACCATACAGGAGGGGAGGGGAGGGGGATGGGCTCACCATACAGGAGGGGAGGGGCTCACCATACAGGAGGGGAGGGGCTCATCATACAGGAGGGGAGGGGCTCATCATACAGGAGGGGAGGGGAGGGGAGGGGCTCACCATACAGGAGGGGAGGGGCTCACCATACAGGAGGGGAGGGGCTCTCCATACAGGAGGAGAGGGGAGGGGATGGGCTCACCATACAGGAGGGGAGGGGCTCACCATACAGGAGGGGAGGGGAGGGGCTCACCATACAGGAGGGGAGGGGCTCACCATACAGGGGGGAGGGGATGGGCTCACCATACAGAAGGGGAGGGGGCTCACTATACAGGAGGGGAGGGGCTCACCATACAGGAGGGGAGGGGCTCACCATACAGGAGGGGAGGGGCTCATCATACAGGAGGAGAGGGGAGGGGCTCACCATACAGGAGGGGAGGGGATGGGCTCACCATACAGGAGGGGAGGGGCTCACCATACAGGAGGGGAGGGGTTCACCATACAGGAGGGGAGGGTCTCACCATACAGGAGGGGAGGGGATGGGATCACCATACAGGAGGGGAGGGGATCACCATACAGGAGGGGAGGGGCTCACTATACAGGAGGGGAGGGGCTCACCATACAGGAGGGGAGGGGCTCGCCATACAGGAGGGGAGGGGTTCACCATATAGGAGGGGATGGGCTCACCATACAGGAGGGGAGGGGCTCCTCATATAGGAGGGGAGGGGTTTATCATACAGGAGGGGAGGGGCTCACCATACAGAAGGGGAGGGACTCACCATACAGGAGGGGAGGGGCTCACCATACAGGAGGGGAGGGGATGGGTTCACCATACAGAAGGGGAGGGGCTCACCATACAGGAGGGGAGGGGCTCACCATACAGGAGGGGAGGGGCTCACTATACAGGAGGGGAGGGGCTCACCATACAGGAGGGGAGGGGCTCGCCATACAGGAGGGGAGGGGCTCACCATGCAGGAGGGGAGGGGCTCACCATACAGGAGGGGAGGGGCTCACCATACAGGAGGGGAGGGGCTCACCATACAGGAGGGGAGGGGCTCACCATACAGGAGGGGAGGGGCTCATCATACAGGAGGGGAGGGGCTCATCATACAGGAGGGGAGGGGCTCATCATACAGGAGGGGATGGGCTCACCATACAGGAGGGGAGGGGCTCACCATACAGGAGGGGAGGGGCTCATCATACAGGAGGGGAGGGGCTCATCATACAGGAGGGGATGGGCTCACCATACAGGAGGGGAGGGGCTCACCATACAGGAGGGGAGGGGCTCTCCATACAGGAGGAGAGGGGAGGGGAGGGGCTCACCATACAGGAGGGGAGGGGCTCACCATACAGGAGGGGAGGGGCTCATCATACAGGAGGGGATGGGCTCACCATACAGGAGGGGAGGGGCTCACCATACAGGAGGGGAGGGGCTCTCCATACAGGAGGAGAGGGGAGGGGATGGGCTCACCATACAGGAGGGGAGGGGCTCATCATACAGGAGGGGAGGGGCTCATCATACAGGAGGGGATGGGCTCACCATACAGGAGGGGAGGGGCTCACCATACAGGAGGGGAGGGGCTCTCCATACAGGAGGAGAGGGGAGGGGATGGGCTCACCATACAGGAGGGGAGGGGCTCACCATACAGGAGGAGAGGGGAGGGGAGGGGCTCACCATACAGGAGGGGAGGGGCTCACCATACAGGGGGGAGGGGATGGGCTCACCATACAGAAGGGGAGGGGCTCACTATACAGGAGGGGAGGGGCTCACCATACAGGAGGGGAGGGGCTCACCATACAGGAGGGGAGGGGCTCACCATACAGGGGGGGAGGGGATGGGCTCACCATACAGGAGGGGAGGGGTTCACCATACAGGAGGGGAGGGGTTCACCATACAGGAGGGGAGGGTCTCACCATACAGGAGGGGAGGGGATGGGATCACCATACAGGAGGGGAGGGGATCACCATACAGGAGGGGAGGGGTTCACCATATAGGAGGGGATGGGCTCACCATACAGGAGGGGAGGGGCTCATCATACAGGAGGGGAGGGGTTTATCATACAGGAGGGGAGGGGCTCACCATACAGAAGGGGAGGGACTCACCATACAGGAGGGGAGGGGCTCACCATACAGGAGGGGAGGGGCTCACCATACAGGAGGGAGGAGTTTAGTGGGGAATTTTTTTTCTTTGCTCCATTTTATCCAATCTGACCTATGACTATATTTTACACCTATAAAAAACAGAAACTTTTCTTTTCCAGCTTTGATAAAGAATCTCCACCCACTGGCTGCAATGATTTTCCTCCATCTGAAGGGGGCAGTACAGAGGACCAATGGGTAACCATAAGTCACAACCCCCACCCACAACAAGAGGACTTCTCAGCTATTCAGGAACATTTCCTCCCAATAATCTCTGACCCCGGAATCCGGAGAGATCTGATTTGCTGCTGATGAGGGCGGAGTTATGAATATCATTTATAGATTATAATTTAGAGTTTTGGGCCGTAGCCGGTTATCGGAGAACCTCCAGCATTCTGAGAAGGTTGGGGGGCTATGGCCTAAAATTAGAGGATCAATGCCTACCTGCCTGTAAGTGGACATCGCAGGGGTCCAGGGGGGATGGAGGATACTCCACTCTGCAGGCGGATGACGTCTTCCAGGAATACCCAAACAGCTGCGGAGTACTTTCCGGAACCCCGACTGGAGACCTGCACCACAAAACATGAAAATGTGCGTCAGCTTCTACCACACGTTATAAGAAAAAGGTCCATGGAAGGAAATTGACAGATTAGAATGATGTCATTGAATCAGAGAAGAGGAAGGGCAGTCAGCATCTCCTGCTGAACAGAGATACACAGAATGTGTCCGGGAAGACAGCGATTCCCATATTAATTGAAGTATGGACCCCCACCATACAGATTTATGGAACCCCCCCACCACCACCCTACCTTACAAGTATGGATTCCTGTATAGAAATATGGACCCTATTATAGAAGTATGGACCCCCTTTATAGAAGTATAGACCCCATCTTAAAGAAGTATGATAGGGGTCTACGTTACAAGTATGGACCCTATTATAGATTTATGGACTCCTGTATAGAAGTATGAACCCCCTAATAGAAGGACCCCCTGGCTCTGACTCTTCACTTGAAAACTGAATACAACACGAGGCACGTACAGAAAGTCATCCTGCGTGTTGTCATTGAAGGTCCCACAAAGGCCGGCCGTGTTGTCCTTCCAGTGTCCATCCAGCTGGAGATAGAGGCGCAGACCCTGCCGGTCATACAGCAGCTGCAGGCCGATGTCCGTCTTCACTTGTACAAAGACCGATGAGAGTTTCCTCACCTGGAACACGTCTGAAAAACAGGCAGAATGGTGAAAATGAGGGAATTCCCCTAAAAATGTGTCCAGAGGGGCAAAAAACAAGAGAAGTGAAATGTCCTCTTCTATTGTAGGAGCCCTCAGACCTCCGATCCATGTACACCCCCCCCCAACTACTCATCATCTATTGTAGGAGCCCTTAGACCTCCGATCCATGTACACCCCCCCAACTACTCATCATCTATTGTAGGAGCCCTCAGACCTCCGATCCATGTACACCCCCCCCAACTACTCATCATCTATTGTAGGAACCCTCAGACCTCTGATCCATGTACACCCCCCCCAACTACTCATCATCTATTGTAGGAGCCCTTAGACCTCCGATCCATGTACACACCCCCCCAACTACTCATCATCTATTGTAGGAGCCCTCAGACCTCCGATCCATGTACACCCCCCCCAACTACTCATCATCTATTGTAGGAGCCCTCAGACCTCCGAATCATGTACACCCCCCCCAACTACTCATCATCTATTGTAGGAGCCCTTAGACCTCCGATCCATGTACACCCCCCCCAACTACTCATCATCTATTGTAGGAGCCCTCAGACCTCCGATCCATGTACACCCCCCCAACTACTCGTCATCTATTGTAGGAGCCCTCAGACCTCCGATCCATGTACACCCCCCCCAACTACTCATCATCTATTGTAGGAGCCCTCAGACCTCCGATCCATGTACACCCCCCGCCCAACTACTCCTCATCTATTGTAGGAGCCCTCAGACCTCTGATCCCTGTACACCCCCCAACTACTCCTCATCTATTGTAGGAGCCCTGAGACCTCTGATCCCTGTACATCCCCCAACTACTCCTCATCTATTGTAGGAGCCCTCAGACCTCTGATCCATGTACACCCCCCAACTACTCCTCATCTATTGTAGGAGCCCTGAGACCTCTGATCCCTGTACATCCCCCAACTACTCCTCATCTATTGTAGGAGCCCTCAGACCTCTGATCCATGTACACCCCCCCAACTACTCATCATCTATTGTAGGAGCCCTCAGACCTCTGATCCATGTACACCCCCCAACTATTCCTCATCTAATGTAGGAGCCCTCAGACCTCTGATCCATGTACACCCCCCAACTACTCCTCATCTATTGTAGGAGCCCTGAGACCTCTGATCAATGTACATCCCCCAACTACTCCTCATCTATTGTAGGAGCCCTCAGACCTCTGATCCATGTACACCCCCCAACTACTCCTCATCTAATGTAGGAGCCCTCAGACCTCTGATCCATGTACACCCCCCAACTACTCCTCATCTATTGTAGGAAGCCTCAGACCTCTGATCCCTGTACACACCCCCCCAACTACTCCTTATCTATTGTAGGAGCCCTCAGACCTCTGATCCACGTACACCCCCCAACTATTCCTCATCTAATGTAGGAGGCCTCAGACCTCTGATCCATGTACACCCCCCAACTACTCCTCATCTATTGTAGGAGCCCTCATACCTCTGATCCATGTACACCCCCCAACTACTCCTCATCTAATGTAGGAGCCCTCAGACCTCTGATCCACGTACAGCCCCCAACTACTCCTCTACTATTGTAGGAGCTCAAAGACCTCTGATCCATGTACACCCCCAACCACTCATCTATTGTAGAAGCTCTCAGACCTCTTATCCATGTACACGCCCAACTACTCCTCATCTATTGTAGGAGGCCTCAGACCTCTGATCCATGTTTACCTCCCCCCCCCAACTACTTCTTATCTATTGTAGGAGCCCTCAGACCTCTGATCCTTGTACACCCCCTGTGAAGGAATGTGATGTAAATAATAATAATAATAATCTGAAAATGTCTATTTTCTTATGTGCATACATATTTTTCTCCTTACTCATTATATAAGTATACAGATTTGCTCTGTTCCTATATTTTCTCAAGATGGCGGGTACCCCCTGCATCCCACACATCAGAAGAACGCGGAACTGAAGATAAAACCAAGGACAGCCAGACCTCGTTATGAAGATTCTCCATTTTCTTTTTCTATCGTAACCAATGAGATGTACCTATTAGACTAACATAGCAATGACGTATTTGTGTGTATAAAACATTAGCACCGCCTTGAATAAATTAGAAGTGTAAGAAGTAACAGAGCTGAGCGTGTCTCAGAGTGTTTACTTTTATATGCATGCATATCCACACTTTTCAATTAGAGACAGCAGCAGATAACCTTGGGCTCGATTGGAGCTCTTAATCATTTCCATAACAGCTGGTGCCGAAACCCGGGACCTCAGGCTACAGTCGAAGCCATACCGCGATAAGCATTCGAGCGTTAATTGATTGATAAGAGGGGGTTTGCGCAGCCCTAACAGTACCGGTAAGTCTTATTTATATTCTTACCACTGTACGACTTTCTTATCTTTCGGTTGACGGCTGGATTCTGTCGGTATGCTGAGACTGTCTTAGAGGCAGGTATTTCCTCGCCTGAGGTTGTTTTAAGGAACCTGCCAATGGGTTTCTGCTGTCTGTATTTGTTCACTGTCTGCCATTCTTTGGGCTACGAAACTCAGCAGTCTAAAAGTGCTACATGTGTGTTCTCATCTCCAGATGAGCTGTCGGCCTCTGGAGTGAGATGGGTTATTGTGGCAGTCGGTTATGGGACGGGTTACTCTGGGTTCGTCGAATCTTTGAGGGTTATCTCAGCTGCTGGCGTTGCAGTCTGAAAGCATTACAGATGTCTCAACCCCAGATGAGCTGTCGGCCTCTGGGAGTAACTGTAATGACGGCCTTTAACTGGGTTTAAGGGGAGTTGTCTGCCCCTGGGGTTATCTTAGCCTGCTGAAATTTTGCAGTTCGAAGAGTGGCAGGTGTAATGTCCTGTCATGAGTGTATTTGTGGTTTACTGTTTGCTAAACACGAGAGGGGTTGGGGACTGGTTAAGGTCGGAGGGGGGGCTGCCCGGGGGATCTGTTGGGTCGCGGGCCGTTGCTCCTCACTACCCCTGATGTGTTTGTTCTTGTTCTGAGATTAACCGTACATTACAGGGTTATAGCAAACAGTAGAAGCTAGGAGCGCAATTTTATGTGCTCCCACCCAAGGAATTTGTTGATAAGAACACTGAGAAAAAATATTAACCCCTTGGTTGTATGTATTCTCCTCTCAAGCCGTTAGCCGAGAAACAGAGAGAGAAAAGAATGTGATAGTGAAGAGGAGATAAGATGTTGAAATAGTTAACAAAGTTGAAAGAAGTGGCGAAAGTTATGTTGCTGAAGAAACAGGGAGAAAAATCCTGTGTGATAAAGAAAATTGGATAAAGGAAGTTAAGAAAGATGGCGATTGTATTATGTATGTGTATCACAGAGCTGATGATATGTTGGAACTTGAAACAAAGGAGGGGAGGGACAGCACTGCCCTCCGTCTAACAACCACTCCTTTCTCACCACCCAAGCACAACCCACTGTGACAACTCAGCCCGGCGGCCATCTTAGTGCACCCATGCCTTCACTTTCTACCCAGTCCAGTGCACTTCCTGCCGGCGGCCATCTTGGTACACCCAGTAAGCTTAAACAGCCTGTACCCAGCCCTTCCTGTTTTAAACCAGGATGGTTCATACCACACACCTGTCTTCCCCAATACGGGAGCATCACATTCCCAGGCCGGATATGTTAATGATGAAGAAGCATCTGAGTGGGAAGCCCAACAGCAGGCAGCAAAGCCACCCACTGATTTAACCCCCAATCCGGCTCCAGACTCTCAGTTCCGAGAGGATCTCAAACACATGCTGGCAACCGTAAGGAACAGTGCCTCTTGCTAGCCCCCGCCCCAACAACAGTCTCGGTTACCAGAAGGGGTGCCAGTGATGTATGTCGCTTTTACTCCATCACAAGCAGAGGCCGTAGTGACAAGTCTGCCTGACCCAGAGAAGCAGCCAATTCCCTTCTACCACAGGATAGTGCAGATACAAGAAACTTACTCAGCTGCCTGGAGAGACTTGATCAGCCTATGCCAAATCAAAGCAGGACATGTCTTTTGGCTGGTCATGCAGACGGCCTTCAATGATGCCTGTCTGACAAGTGCCACTTCCTACACCTCAAGCGTGGAGTTCTGTGCACAACTCCACGACTGGGCAAAGGAGAAGTTGACGGATCAGACCGCCACAATCCAAGATATTACCCAAGATAAAGGGGAGTCTGTGAAGAAGTATCATGCTAGACTCATAAAGGCACACACACACATGTTATCAACTGCTTTTGTTTCAGGGCTCAGAGAGGATATCAGAAAAGGCCTGATGGTGGCCCGCCCTGAATACCACTCAATGAAAATGTCTGATTTATTGTTGGTGACCAGAGGTATAGAAAATCAAAAAGGTAAAAAACCAACGCCCCTCATGGTAACCCATGACGAAGATCCCGCCTACACTAGTCCACCACCACTGCCCAATACCAGGGAAAGGATCACCTGTTACAACTGTGGGAAACGGGGTCACTTCAGAAAAGAATGCAGAGCCCCAAGATGTCCCAGACGAAAAACCTACCACTTTCCTCATTGACAGGGGTGCAGCCAAAAGTGTGTTGAGGGCGGTGAACCTGCCTAATAATTCTTTCCTTTCCACTATTGATGTTTCCTGCGTAGGAATGGATGGGGTGCCCCGCTCCAGTCCACTTCCTTATTTGCTTGCCAGATTTGTGGTGTCCTCTACATGTCCCTTGAATCTACTAGGAGCTGATGTGTTGTCCAGACTACAGGCCTCAATCAGGACACGCCTGAAGGGGGGATGAAGTTACATACTCCCCTATCTTTAGAAGACTAATCTGCTTTGTGTTCTCTGCCTCTCCTGATGACACTTAATGAAGCAAAAACTTCAAGTTCAATACTGCAGGAAGTACTTGACAGAATCCCTGCGTGCCTATGGTCCACAGGACCGGAAGACAACGGTCACTTAAAGGTGCCACCAGTTTCAGTCAAGCTAAAAGAGGGCGCTTCATTGCCCCGGAAACCACAATAACCCCAAGAAGAGAATCCTAAAGGAGAACCAGGTACCTGCTGTGGATGCCTTTGACTGCAAAATACCTCACAGAGGTGGACCTTACAAACGCTTTCTTCAGTGTCCACCCTCACCCCTCCTGCTGGTACCTTTTCGCATTCATCCACGGAAAGAAACGGCAACATACCTAAACAGTTGTGCCACAAGGGGCACAGAACTTTCCAAGCCAGTTTGCAAAAGCTATGGCTATCATCCTTGACACATGACAAGAGGAACACCCGGAAGTGATTCTCTTCCAACATGTTGATGACCTTCTCCTTTGTGCAGCTGACTTACCCCCTGTTAAAGTCACCTCAGAAAGCCTGTTGTGCTATCTTGCCAACCAGGGCTGCAGAGCCTCAAAGCCCAAATTGCAGTGGTGCTCAACACCTGTCATTTTCCTTGGACTAATTTCCTAGTGCAGAGCATGGATTCCAGAAGCCTTCCTACTGATGCTCTGCAATCAGACCCCTTCCAGATGTCTCCTGAAGAAATATCTAAAGTTTGAAGCCTTTAAGTGCGCCACCCCCGGCGCTAGGCCTCCCAGCCTACGGCAAAACGCTCAAGTTCCTTGTATCCGAACGTCTGGGACATGCTGCAGGTGTACTCACCCAATCACACGGCATCAGCCTACGCCCCATAGGATATTATTCCTGTCGGCTGGATGCGGTAGCAAGAGGAGGCCTATTGTGTCTGCGAGCTGGATTTGCTACATAAGCCTTGCTTGACAAAACTTTAAACTTGGTCCTCGGACACTGCCTCGTTGTGCTTGCCCCCCATGACGTTGTTGCCATATTCAACCAAGATCCAGCCGAAACACTAGTCTACTACCAGACACTTGAGACTCCTGTGTTCCCTCCTACTGGACAGCATTACCCTATTAAGTTGTCAAACACTGAACCCTACCACCCTTCTTCCACTTCTCGAGGGGGGAAAGGAGGAGGAGGAGTAGAGTCTTGACTTGTCACCCCATGACCACACAGGACACGCGGTCACCACTGAAAACACTGTTCTACAAGCTGAAGCCTTACCACCGGTGATGTCTGCACAGGAGGCAGAGCTGTAAGCACTTACTACAGCATGTAAATGGGCAGAGGGAAAAAGAGCCAACATTCATATGGACTCAAGATATGCTTTCAGCATTGCCCATGATAATGGTGTTATCTAGGACAGAGGATTCCTGATGGCTGCAGGAACACCTGTGAAAACTTGATTGATGCCTTGCTTCTCACAACCCAAGTGACTATTCTGAGTAAAAGCACACAAAAAAACTGAACTCAAAGGAAGCTTAAGGCAATCATCTAGCCAATTCAGCTGCCAAACAGACAGCTGGTGGTCCACGGGAAGTGGACAGCAGGGTGGTAGAAGAAGATCACCCCGTGCTTACCTTACAGACTTTCCCAGTGGACAGAGTTTATCTAAAAGAACTACAGGAAACAACAAGTCCGGATAAGAAGGAAAGCTGGAAACGGAGAGGAGCAACTCTCAGAAATGGACTATTCGAGTGCAACAAGAAGCCTTGTCCACCCAGGAGTATGTACCCAGCCGTGGTGCAATGGGCACATGGAGCTGCCCACTTGACAAAGACTTTTATGAACTCTCTTATCAACAAGTGTTGCACCAAGAGTTACTCCACTGACCGACAACTTCTGCAGATCATGCATTATCTGCACCAAATGTAACCCAGGATGCACAGAAGCACAGAAGAAGCACAGAAGAAGCACCTGGCAAAAGCCCTATACCCCATTCCAGAGGATGCAAATTGATCATTCTCAAGTGCCAAGAAGTGGCAGATTCGAATACGCCCTAGTGGAAGTGGTCATGACTGCCAGGACCACAGCTAAGAAACTACTGAGTGAGATAGTATGTAGATTTGGGGTCCCAGAGGTGATATTGAGAGATCAGGGACCAGCCTTAACAGCAACCCTTACTAAAGAGATTTGGGCAGCACTGGGGGTTCAGTTGACACTACACATCCCATACCACCCTCAAAGTAGCGGGAAGGTAGAAAGGATGAATGGGACACTAAAAACAGGATGTTAAAGATGGCCCAAGAGACTAACATGAGTTGGCCAGACAGTTAGCCCATTGCCCTGTTCAGTGTCAGACACACCCCCAGGGGAAACATGCCCTATCCCCTTATGAAATTTTGTTTGGTTCAGCTCCCAGACTCGGTTGTTACTTTCCACAACAGTTACAGTTGCAGTCTGATGTGTTGACTAATTATGTAACCACATTATCACGAGAATTAACCTGAATGCATGTCCAGGTGTTTTCTTCCATTCCAGATCCTGAATTAGATACAGGAACACACCAACTACTGTCTGGAGATCCTTGAGCCAAGTTATGATGGTCCATTCCAAGTTTTGCTGACCACAGCCACCTCAGTCAAGTTGGCCAGGAAGAACACCTGAATGCACGCTTATCACTGCAGGAGAGCGTGTTTTCGGGTGCTGCATATCCTTTTTCTGTTTGATCTGGTTGGGGGGGGCCCAGGGGGTGGCCATCACAAAAATGATAACATAATTACATTTTGGTGTAACTCTTCAGGTACACATGTGACCACCTTTACCTTAGATTACTGTGACATAGTACCTTGTCCGTTTGACCCTTCATGGTGATGCCATTGGTACAGTGATATCCCTGACGGTAAGGACATATATGTATGCCACACAGACAGTTACTGGGGACAGAGTTGTGGTTTCTGTGGGGGCCAGTGGGTTGGAACACAGGGCCAGACTGGGCGACCACAGAGTGCATTAGACAAAAAACATGAAAATAGAAAGCCCCCATATCCTAACCAAAGATACCCCTGATACATACACTGACCCAGCACACAGTCAGAGGATGAAGCGAGCAGCTCTCTCCGGAAGCTTTGATCCTCATGTATACATACATGTCATAGGGGTTACAAGGGGGGTCCTTGATGAATTTAAATCCAGGGACCAGGTAAAAGCTGGTTTTGAGTCTCTGATCCCCATAAAAACTGTCAGCAAGAATGTAGATTGGATTAACTACATGTCATGGTTATGCAATAGAGTTTGTCGATCAGCATACCTGTCTCCATGTGTTCATCTCTAGAGACCAGCTGACCCTCACCTGACTGCTTTTGTAACCTCTCCTGTAAGCATGGCCCCACCCCAGGCCCTATCAGGGAACCCTATATTAACCTGTGCACTGTAAGCCAGCAGTGCTGATCAACCACTGTGTGTTAGCCTCTGTGTGTACTTGCTGTGTTTCCTACATCTGATTCCTGTTACCGACCTTGGCTTGTACCTTACTTTCCTTGTTGTTCCAGCCTGCTGCCTCCTTCCTCTTCTCCTGTAGTCTACGGTGAGCGTGAGCTGTGAGACCCTGGGGGCCGCGACCTGGAGCCAGACTGCAGCGCAGTCCATCCTTACCATTAAAGGCTCTGGTGAACACCTGCTGGCTCTTCGACTTCGCGCCCTGGGGAATCTATGCTCTAGCTCCCAGTGGGATCTGTGTCAGTGATCCAGTAGACCTGCTTCCTGAACCTCCCAGGGTTCAATCCGCAGCAGTCAGCCGTAGGGTCCACTACCTTGCGGTGCACTCCTGATCCCAGCGGTGTGCATCTGTCACCCAGCCTCTAGGTGACCTGACACTACACATATTATAACCAACAGAGATTTGTAAATTACACTAAAGATGCCCTCCAGGGAATTGCTGACCAGTTATCCCCCACTTCCTACATGACATTCCAGGACCGGATGGCCTTAGACATGGTGCTAGCTGGGAAAGGAGGTGTTTTGTAAAATCATAAAAAAAAACAGGAACTTGCTGCACATACATTCCTGATAATACTGGCCCAAATGGTAAGGTTACTTTAGCTATAAAGAAATTAGAAGATCTGTCATTGGAGTTGAAGAAGAACTCAGGTATCACAGACCCATGGGATCAATCTTTTAGCTGGATGAGTGGGTGGCAGAAGGTGCTCGCCCAGATACGGGTAACGGTATTAATAATCCTGGTTCTTTTAGCCCTGATTATATGCTGTATTCTACCTTTTGTAAAAAAGTTAATGAGCAAGGCTGTAGACAATAGCACACCTACATTTCTCCACCAAGAAGAAGAGGACCCCCTTATGATGGAAGATGACAAACCCTTCACTCCTCTACAGTCACTCCCTGTCCATAATCTCACAATCCTTTAGGGTTATAGGGATAGATAGCGCCTGACTGCACCTCTCCAGCTGTATCGAGGAGGGAAGTGAACAGTTGCTGCCCAATTCTATATACAGCCTAAAAGAGTTGCTGAGGAGAAGGGCCAGGCCAAAGTGGGACCTTTAGTATTAGGGACAGAAAAAAGAAAATAGTCATTTTAGGGGTGATTGTGAAGGAATGTGATGTAAATAATAATAATAATAATCTGAAAATGTCTATTTTCTTATGTGCATACATATTTTTCTCCTTACTCATTATATAAGTATACAGATTTGCTCTGTTCCTATATTTTCTCAAGATGGCGGGTACCCCCTGCATCCCACACATCAGAAGAACGCGGAACTGAAGATAAGACCAAAGACAGCCAAACCTCGTTATGAAGATTCTCCATTTTCTTTTTCTATCTTAACCAATGAGATGTACCTATTAGACTAACATAGCAATGACGTATTTGTGTGTATAAAACATTAGCACCGCCTTGAATAAATCAGAAGTGTAAAAAGTAACAGAGCTGAGCGTGTCTCAGAGTGTTTACTTTTATATGCATGCATAGCCACACTTTTCAATTAGAGACAGCAGCAGATAACCTTGGGCTCGATTGGAGCTCTTAATCATTTCCATAACACCCCCAACTACTCATCTATTGTAGGAGCCCTCAGACCTCTGATCCTTGTACACCCCCAACTACTCCTCATCTATTGTAGGAGCCCTCAGACCTCTGATCCATGTACACCCCCCAACTACTCCTCATCTATTGTAGGAGCCCTCAGACCTCTGATCCCTGTACACCCCCCAACTACTCCTCATCTATTGTAGGAGCCCTCAGACCTCTGATCCATGTACACCCCCCAACTACTCCTCATCTATTGTAGGAGCCCTCAGACCTCTGATCCATGTACACCCCCCAACTACTCATCTATTGTAGGAGCCCTCAGACCTCTGATCCTTGTACACCCCCAACTACTCCTCATCTATTGTAGGAGCCCTCAGACCTCTGATCCATGTACACCCCCCAACTACTCCTCATCTATTGTAGGAGCCCTCAGACCTCTGATCCCTGTACATCCCCCAACTACTCCTCATCTATTGTAGGAGCCATCAGACCTCTGATCCATGTACACCCCCCAACTACTCATCTATTGTAGGAGCCCTCAGACCTCTGATCCATGTACACCCCCCAACTACTCATCATCTAATGTAGGAGCCATCAGACCTCTGATCCCTGTACACCTTCCAACTACTATAGGTGGTGAGCTGAGCTATACAGGCGGAAAATGGTGGAAAAATGGAGGTGGCATTTGTAGAAGACTAAACTGGGTGATGTGAAAGCATAATAGTGCCCAGCACCATCCCTATCTCTAATCTACCTGCAGCAAACTGACATCAGATTGGTTGCTATGGGTGACCACATTTGCAGCAATGTATGAAATAATGTCAGTGTATATTCTCAGATGTCTGGCCTTGGGGGAGGAAGTAGTCTGGAAGCCTGGTTATGGAAGGTTCTAGATCTCACCGTCTGTGTAAGGTAGGTTGATTTTGTACTGGTCATACACGAGGACGTCCCCTGCCTGTGTCAAGGTGACCTGTTTTCTCTGATCCTGGTCCATAATGAGGTTGACAGACTGGATACACGAGCCGTCCAAATTCTGCAAAACAAATACCAACACGGAGAACGTCACTGCAAAGAGGAACCCCACCCAGAACACAGAGACGGGTCATTGGTCTCCATCATCAATCTGCCTGAAAGAAGTACTGTCTGAGCTGCTCGCAACACCCGCACTGTCCCCAGCATTCCTGACCTGCCCTGAATTCTTATATAATAAAATAGGAGAGAAAGAGAGATACGAGACGTCACAGAGATATGGAGATCCATGGAGGGAAGTCACTCAGGAGGCTCCATCTATTGTTGTGGAAATTTTATGAAGATGTATTTAATATGTATTGTCATAGAGTCTCCCAGTGTTAGTTCTCCCGCTCTAGAGAGCTGACCGGAGCAGACTGACGCTGGTTGAGATCCGTTTGGTAGTGGAAAACTTCCTGAGGTTGGAGAGAGGTGTTTGCGGAGTGAGGATATGTCTGCTGGTGAAAGGGCCCCTGTGCAATTCACAGAACGATCGTTTGGGGGGATGTGTTTATTCTGTAAAGACATTATTGGTTTAGCGGATGTGCGCTCGTGTCACCCCTGTATGCCTGATCAGCATATTTGTGGTGCCATGAGCATACACCTCTAGATAATCTCCCATCAGCAGGAATTGTGTTCATAGGTTGTTGTATAAACTCATATCCTGGGGCGGCACAGTGGTGTAGTGGGCAGCACAGTGGTGTAGTGGGTAGCACAGTGGTGTAGTGGGCAGCACAGTGGTGTAGTGGGCAGCACAGTGGTATAGTGGGCAGCACAGTGGTGTAGTGGGCAGCACAGTGGTATAGTGGGCAGCACAGTGGTATAGTGGGTAGCACAGTGGTGTAGTGGGCAGCACAGTGGTGTAGTGGGTAGCACTCTCGCCTAGCAGTAAAAAGGTTAACTGGTTTGAATCCCAAGCACGACACCACCTGCCTGGAGTTTGCATGTTCTCCCTGTGCCTGCGTGGGTTTCCTCCGGGGACTCCGGTTTCCTCCCACACTCCAAAGACATTCCCCCATCTAAGTAGCATGGATGGAGGAATCTCCACTGCCACCTATTGGTCAGAATACCTGACCAATCTCTCCATCCAATAGGCTGCAGTCACTGCTCACCCAATCATGTTCTGCCGCCTCTTCTGACTTTCAATTAGAAATGTGGCACCACCAGGGTCTCCCACGGCTCAAACTTCAGCCGGCTCAGCAGGGATTGGCCGAAACTGGATCTGAGTGCGGCCAACATAACCCATTACAATGGCTGCTAATACCCAATGTGTGCCGAGAAAACATGGCTTTATTTCAGCAATGGTTGTATAATTTTATTAATGGTTTTACAGTTGCAATAAAAAGTATGTGAACCCTTTTGGAATGATATGGATTTCTGCACAAATTGGTGATAAAATGTGATCTGATCTTCATCTAAGTCACAACAATAGACAATCACAGTCGGCTTAAACTAATAACAAAGAATTAAATGTTGCCATGTTTTTACTGAACACACCATGTAAACATTCACAGTGCAAGTGGAAAAGGTATGTGAACCCTTAGACCAGGGGTCTCAAACTGGTGGCCCTCCAGCTGTTGCGGAACTACAAGTCCCATCATCCCTCTGCCTGTGGGAGTCATGCTTGTACCTGTCAGCCTTGCAATGCCTCATGGAACTTGTAGTTTCATAATAGCTGGAAGGCCACCAGTTTAAGACCCCTGCCCTAGACTAATGAGATCTCCAAGAGCTAATTGGAGTGAGGTGTCAGCCAACTTCAGTCCAATCAATGAGATGAGATTGGAGGTGTTGGCTACAGCTGCCCTGCCCTATAAAAAACACACACCAGTTCTGGGTTTGCTTTTCACAAGAAGCATTGCCTGATGTGAATGATGCCTCACACAAAAGAGCTCTCAGAAGACCTACGATTAAGACTTGTTGACTTGCATAAAGCTGGAAAGGGTTATAAAAGTATCTCCAAAAGCCTTGCTGCTCATCAGTCCACGGTAAGACAAATTGTCTATAAATGGAGAAAGTTCAGCACTGCTACTACTCTCCCTAGGAGTGGGCATCCTGTAAAGGTGACTGCAAGAGCACAGCGCAGACTGCTCAATGAGATGAAGAAGAATCCTAGAGTGTCAGCTAAAGACTTACAAAAGTCTCTGGCATATTCTAACATCCCTGTTAGCGAATCTATGGTACGTAAAACACTAAACAAGAATGGATTTCATGGGAGGATACGACAGAGGAAGACACTGCTATCCAAATAAAACATTGCTGCACATTTACAGTTTACACAAGAGCACCTAGATGTTCCACAGCAGTACTGGCAAAATATTCTGTGGACAGATGAAACCAAAGTTGAGTTGTTTGGAAGAAACACACAACACTATGTGTGGAGAAAAAGAGACACAGCACACCAACATCAAAACCTCATCCCAACTGTGAAGTATGGTGGTGGGAACATCATGGTTTGGGGCTGCTTTGCTGTGTCTGGGCCTGGACGGATCGCTATCATCGAAGGAAAAATGAATTCCCAAGTTTATCAAGACATTTTGCAGGAGAACTTAAGGCCATCTGTCCACCAGCTGAAGCTCAACAGAAGATGGGTGCTGCAACAGGACAACGACCCAAAGCATAGAAGTAAATCAAGAACAGAATGGCTTAAACAGAAGAAAATACGCCTTCTGGAGTGGCCCAGTCAGAGTCCTGACCTCAACCTGATTGAGATGCTGTGGCATGACCTCAAGAAAGCGATTCACATCAGACATCCCAAGAATATTGCTGAACTGAAACAGTTCTGTAAAGAGGAATGGTGAAGAATTACTCCTGACCGTTGTGCACGTCTGATCTGCAACTACTACGTTTGGTTGAAGTTATTGCTGCCAAAGGGGGTTCAACCAGTTATTAAATCCAAGGGTTCACATACTTTTTCCACCTGCACTGTGAATGTTTACATGGTGTGTTCAATAAAAACATGGTAACATTTAATTCTTTGTGTGTTATTAGTTTAAGCAGACTGTGATTGTCTATTGTTGTGACTTGGATGAAGATCAGATCACATTTTATGACCAATTTGTACAGAAATCCATATCATTCCAAAAGGGTTCACATACTTTTTATTTCAACTTTTATAAGGGTTCACATACTTTTATTTCTTTTGTTGATTGTAATTTATTAAAGGGATAGTTCACCTTTACCACAAAACTCCCTATGCAGATAAGGGGCTTCTATAGATAAAAACAAACTGTGCGGCTCTGACTAAAGATGAATAATTCCCTTCCTATAGGTGAGGCCATTTATATACCTTATGAAGCCTGATTGGAATACTCCCGGGACGGTGCTGAGTGAGGCCTAGTCATCACTGCTCCCCTCCTCCATCACAAGAGGGCGCTCTTTCTCTGATTCAGACCTCCTCACACACTCTTCCTCTCCCCTGATGTAGAAGTTCTGAGCTCAGAGTCTGAGAGCGCCCTCCAGTGATGGAGGAGGTGAGCAGTGATGACTAGGCCTCACTCAGCACCGTCCCGGGAGTATTCCAGTCAGGCTTCATAAGGTATGTAAATGGCCTTCACCTATAGGAAGGGAATTATTCATCTTTAGTCAGAGCCGCACAGTTTCTACAAACATCCCTTCCCTGCAGGCGGGTTTATTATAACAGTGAATTATCCTTTTCAATGATTGCATTTCATTGCTCCTCTTTGTATTTCTGTAAATATTGGGGGAGGGGAGGGGGGGTTCGGAACTGTTTCCAGAACTGACTAAAGCCTAAAGAAGGGACCTAGAGGTCCTGGAAGTTTTTCTCTTTAATAATTTAAGTTAGCCAATAAAATGTAGGACTCCAAACTGTCTATAAATGGACAGCCAATACGGTGCAATACTGAAAGGAGGGAAGTTCCCGATCTTTCTCTGGGTCATCTGGACTTCACCTGGGGTGAGTTGTCCCCGGAATGGCAGCTGACCTGATGGGGACCATAGTCTGCCATGAAATGTCCCTCGTTCTTGGAGGACTTTTGAGAAATATTTTCCAGTTTAAGATTCTAAGTGAGAAGTTGGAGGAGCCAATGAAGCACCATATGCAGAGTGGTTGATGGGTCGGGAAGGACAATCGGCGGGCCGTGTACCTTCACCTATGGCATGGAAATGAACACAATACTCTTCATCCAACGACAGAGAGATGCTGGGGAAGCCAATAAATCGCCATGTAAAGAGTGGTCGATTGGTGAGTGGGGAAGGTTGATAGGTGGGTAGGAACGATGGGTAGGGAAGGGCGATCGGTGGGCCGTGTACCTTCACCTATGGCATGGAGATGGACACAACACTTCCAATGATAGTGAGATGCTGGGGGAGCCATGTGAAGAGTGGTCGATGGTTGGGGAAGGTTGATGGGTGGGGAAGAGCGATCGGTTTGGAAGGGCGATCGGTGGGCCGTGTACCTTCACCTATGGCGTGGAGATGGACACAACACTTTCTTCATCTATCGTTGTGAAAAGGCGAAATCCTAGAAGAGAATCGGCTCTGTTCCCATGAATCGTCCCTTTCATGTTCGGCAGCTGTCTTCACCCGAGACAATAAATTCCTCCATTCTCCTCTCCTCTCATCTCAGGGAAGTACAAAGACATTGATGGCGACACCTGACACCGCGATAAGGTTAAGCCGCTCCGATCGTCCTCTGATTTGCCGTCCAGAAAGCGCTTTAGCAAAATTTCAGAAAATTGTGAAGCTGCTTATAGCTGATGATTGCTAGTGTCAGCGTGTCTGAGGAGCACCATGACTGGAGGCTTTGTCATCCCCGCCAAGAACCTCTCCACACCGCGACTCCTCCTCCTCCCCCCACTGGCAATCGAGGCGCACACTGTGATATACGCTGAACACTCCATACCACAGACACACCCAACCATGGCCACCAATGTCCTCACATCAACACCCGTGTACCACAATCACCTCCTCCATCAACATCTGGAGAAAACCCTCAATGGGACCAATACTGAACCCAGCAAAAGCCCCCGGAATCTGAAGGACTAATGAGAAGAGCCGACACAGGAAATCCTGCTGAATCCACACAAAGGCCACCATGGACAACAGGAGCAGAAGAAGGTCCATGGAAGAGCCCACTGCAGAGACAGAGGGGGGCGGGGTCTCCAGGGCGCCCCCTGTCTGTCACAAGGTTACTGTACTGTGTTGTGTCAGCTATGACCAGACATTGGAGGGTACAAGAGATGACAGCAATGCTCTGCTCCCAAGCAATGGCTCTCAGCTCCCTCCCTTGTTGCTGGGGACAGCCTCTCATATACAACGTTCAGCAACCTTACATCACTCATGTTTGTTCTATTTTTGGTGCTTTTCACTGCCCCCCCCCCCCAAAATTATATTCAATATTCAGAAAGTTTGTGTGGGACCCCAAGCAACACTATGCCAACAAGTCCCAGGACATGTGGAAGACTAGGAATTCAAAACACCTCCATGAATTATAATGAACATGTCAGTGGAATCATATACTTTAGAGGGAGCTGAGAGCCACATGGGACGCCCTAGCCACTGCCCGAGGAGCACAGATCCACAAATATCTACTGAGCAACAGAGGGAGCTGAGAGCCACATGGGACTCCTCAGCCACTGAACAATGCTATTAGCAGGCAGGTCAGTGCTGTAGGTGGTCAGTAGGTGATGATTGGTCTGGTTTTGTCTCACCTGTCCACAGGGGGCATTCTGCACAGACACGGTGAATGCTCCGGATGTCCGGCTCTTGGTTAGGATGTACTGACAGGGAGCCTGGAAGGTGAACTTCCGCCCATCGAACGTCACAATGTGAAAGTCTCCTGTGACGGAACATTCCGCTGACAACATGGGAGAAAAGAGAGACAGTTAACAGTACTGGACCCGACCTATACATATCAATAGGGACCCGACCTATACATATCTATACCATCTATAGGGACCCAACCTATACATATTTATAGGGACCTGTGGCCTATACATATCTATAGGGACCCGACCTATATACATATTTATACCATCTATAGGGACCCAACCTATACATATCTATAGGAACCCGACCTATATACATATTTATACCATCTATAGGGACCCAACCTATACATATCTATAGGGAACCGACCTATATACAAATTTATACCCTCTATAGGGACCCAACCTATACATATCTATAGGGACCCGACCTATATACAAATTTATACCATCTATAGGGACCCAACCTATACGTATCTATAGGGACCCAGCCTATATACATATCTATAAGGACCCGACATATACATATCTATAGGGACCCGACCTATACATATCTATACCATCTATAGGGACCCAACATATACATATCTATAGGGACCCGGCCTATACATATCTATAGGAACCCGGCCTATACATATCTATAGAGACCCGACCTATATACATATCTATGCCATCTATACTGACCCAACCTATACATATCCATAGGGACCCCGCCTATACATATCTATATCATCTATAGGGACCCAACCTATATATATCTATAGGGATCCAATATATACATAACTGTACCAGCTATAGGGGCCCAGTCTATACATATCTATAGGGACCCGGGCTATACATATCTATACCATCTATACCAGGGATCTTCAAACTGCGGCCCTCCAGCTGTTGCAGAACTACACATCCCATGAGGCTTTGTAAAACTCTGACATTCACAGACATGACTAGGCATGATGGGAATTATAGTTCCTGAACAACTGGAGGGCCATAGTTTGAAGACCCCTGATCTATAGGGACCCAGTCTATACATATCTATAGGGACCCGACCTATATATATCTATAGGGACCCAACCTATCTATCTATATATATATCTATACCATCTATAGGGACTCAGTCTATACATATTTATAGGGACCTGGCCTAAACCATCTATAGGGACCCAACCTATACATATCTATAGGGATCCAGTATATACATATCTATACCAGCTATAGGGACCCAGTCTATACATATCTATAGGGACCCAACCTATACATACCTATAGGGACCTGGCCTATACATATCTATAGGGACCCAACCTATACATATCTATAGGGATACGGCCTATACATATCTATACCATCTATAGGGACCCAGTCTATACATATCTATAGGGACCTGGCCTATACATATCTATACCATCTATAGGGACCTGACCTATAGATATCCATAGGGACCCAACCTATACATATATATATGGACCCGGCCTATACATATGTATACCATCTATAGGGACCCGACCTATACATATCTATAGGGACCGACCTATCTATCTCTTTCTCTCTCTCTATATATATATTATATGTATGTATATATAGGAACCCGACCTACACATATCTATGGGGACCCGGCCTATACCTTTCTATAGGGACCCGGCCTATACATTTCTATACCATCTATAGGGACCCAGTCTATACATATCTATAGGGACCCAGTATATACATGTCTATACCAGCAATAGGGACCCAGCCTAAAGATATCTAAACCATCTATAGGGACCCAACCTATACATATCTATAGGGGCCTGTCCTATACATATCTCTAGGGACCCGCCCTATACATATCTCTAGGGACCCAGCCTATACACATCTATACCATCTATAGGGACCCAGCCTATACATATCTATACCATCTATAGGGACCAGACCTATACATATCTATAGGGACCCGGCCTATACATATCTATAAGGGCCCGGCCTATACATATCTACAGGGGCCTTGCCTATACATATCTATATGGACCCGACATGTATATATCTATAGGGGCCCGGCCTATACATATCTATAGGGGTCCGGCTTATACATATCTATACCATCTATAGGGACCCAGCCTATACATATCTATAGGGACCTGGCCTATACATATATGGATTAGGATTACAGACGGGGACGAGGTGGGGAAAGACTATCCTATCCATGAAAAAGCAGGGACTTGAGTAATTTGGCCTCCCCCCCACACACACAGCAGGAGCACTCACCGGGACAGGTCACATCAGTGCAGATCCACCTTCCTCCTGAGCAGGTGCTGGAAGAAGAGAGGGACCAATTAGAGCTGAGATCCTGACTGAGTGCACACAGAGGAACCGCCCCTCATACATAGAAGTGGGGTGGAGGAGGGACTATTTCCTGTCCACACAGATCGGCCAATAGAAGGCTGGGCTCTGCTCTCTGTGATGAGACTACCACACCTATCTTCCCGCACTCACATGGAGGCTGCCATTCCTGAAAATGCCACTTTCCCAGCTATGCTGATCCAATGGCTTTACTAATGTAAGTCACCTATCCCGGACTGGAGTACTCCGGAGATCTGACTTCTCTCAGACTTCTGTCCTCCATGTCCCGGGTCAGCAATGAGGACAAAAACAGCCAGAGAACTGGCATTTCCAGGAGCTGCACCGATTTCTCCAAGTACATATTAGTCATAGATTACAGAAATCACCAATAATACAAATTCCCCCGACACCCCGCCCACCAATGTCCCGCCCAGATACACCCCACCCACAGACATACCGCCCACCAACACCCCACCCACAGACATACCGCCTGCCCACCTACACCCCACCCACAGACATACTGCCCACCAACGTTCCGCCCACCTACACCCCACCCACAGACATACCGCCCGCCCACCTACACCCCACCTACAGACATACTGCCCATCAACGTCCCGCCCACCTACACCCCACCCACATACATACCGCCCACCAACACCCCGCCCACCTACACCCCACCCACAGACATACCGCCCGCCCACCTACACCCCACCTACAGACATACTGCCCACCAACGTCCCGCCCACCTACACCCCACCCACAGACATACCGCCCACCAACACCCCGCCCACCTACACCCCACCCACAGACATACCACCCGCCCACCTACACCCCACCCACAGACATACCACCCGCCCACCTACACCCCACCCACAGACATACCACCCGCCCACCTACACCCCACCCACAGACATACTGCCCACCAACGTCCCGCCCACCTACACCCCACCCACAGACATACCGCCCGCCCACCTACACCCCACCTACAGACATACTGCCCACCAACGTCCCGCCCACCTACAACCCACCCACAGACATACCGCCCACCAACACCCCGCCCACCTACACCCCACCCACAGACATACCACCCGCCCACCTACACCCCACCCACAGACATACTGCCCACCAACGTCCCGCCCACTTACACCCCACCCACAGACATACCGCCCACCAACACCCTGCCCACCTACACCCCACCCACAGACATACCGCCCACCCACCTACACCCCACCCACAGACATACTGCCCACCAACACCCCGTCCACCTACACCCCACCCACAGACATACCGCCCACCAACACCCCGCCCACCTACACCCCACCCACAGACATACCGCCCGCCCACCTACACCCCACCTACAGACATACTGCCCACCAACGTCCCGCCCACCTGCACCCCACCCACAGACATACCGCCCGCCCACCTACACCCCACCCACAGACATACTGCCCACCAACGTCCCGCCCACCTACACCCCACCCACAGACATACCGCCCACCCACCTACACCCCACCCACAGACATACTGCCCACCAACACCCCGTCCACCTACACCCCACCCACAGACATACCGCCCGCCCACCTACACCCCACCCACAGACATACCGCCCACCAACGTCCCGCCCACCTACGCCCTGCCCACAGACATACCGCCCACCAACGTCCCGCCCAGATACACCCCACCCACAGACATACCGCCCGCCAACACCCCGCCCACCAACACCCCACCCACAGACACACCGCCCACAGACATACCGCCCACCTACACCCCACCCACAGACATACCGCCCACCAACATCCTGCCCACCTACACCCCCCGCCCACCAACACCCCGCCCACAGATATACCGCCCACCAATGTCCCACCCACAGACATACCGCCCACCAACGTCCTGCCCACCAACACCCTGCCCACCCACACCTCATCCACAGACAAACCGCCCACCAACACCCCGTCCACCCACACCCCGCCCACAGACATACCACGCACCAACACCCGGCCCACCCACACCCCACCCACAGACATACCACCCACCAACACCCTGCCCACCCACACCCCACCCACAGACATACTGCCCACCAACGTCCCGCCCACCTACACCCTGCCCACAGACATACCGCCCACCAACGTCCCGCCCAGATACACCCCACCCACAGACATACCGCCCGCCAACACCCCGCCCACCAACACCCCACCCACAGACACACCGCCCACAGACATACCGCCCACCTACACCCCACCCACAGACATACCGCCCACCAACATCCTGCCCACCTACACCCCCCGCCCACCAACACCCCGCCCACAGACATACCGCCCACCAACGTCCCACCCACAGACATACCGCCCACCAACGTCCTGCCCACCAACACCCCGCCTACCCACACCTCACCCACAGACAAACCGCCCACCAACACCCCGTCCACCCACACCCCGCCCACAGACATACCACGCACCAACACCCGGCCCACCCACACCCCACCCACAGACATACCACCCACCAACACCCTGCCCACCCACACCCCACCCACAGACATGCTGCCCACCAACACCCCGCCCACCTACACCCCACCCACAGACATTCTGCCCACCAACATCCCACCCACCTACACCCCACCCACAGACATCTAGCCCACCAACACCCCGACCACCCACACACCGCCCACCGACATACCGCCCACCAACACCCTGCCAACCCACACCCTGCCCACAGACACACTGCCCACCTACACCCCGCCCACAGACATTCTGCCCACCAACACTCCACCCACCTACACCCCCACCCACAGATATCTAGCCCAACAACACCCCGACCACCCACACACCGCTCACCAACATACCGCCCACCAACACCCCACCCACATACATAGTGCCCAACAACACCTCGCCCACCTACAACCAACCACAGACATACCGCCCACCAAAACTCCGCCCACCTACACCCCGCCCACAGACACCGTGCCCACCTACACCCCACCCACAGACATACTGCCCACCAACACCCCGCCCACAGACATACCGCCCACCTACGCTCCACCCACCTACACCCCGCCCACAGACAGACATACTCACCACCAACACCCCGCCCACAAAGATTCCACCCACCAACACCCCACCCACCTACACCCCCACCCACAGACATCTAGCCCACCAACACCCCGACCACCCAAACACCGCCCACTGGCATACCGCCCGCCAACACCCTGCCCACAGACATACCACCCACCTACACCCCGCCCACATTACACATCACAAGATCTGTGGGGTCACCCATCTCCTATCAGTGCCGCAGACTGACCAGTTGTTGCAGCGATCCCGGACTATGGAGCCGGCAGGGTAGACGGTGCCATGGAAGTCACAGGGACATTCAGAGGGGTGCACACAGGTCCCGTTCTCAAAGATCAAACCTGCGTGTACACAGGAGGAAAACAGAGTGAGACATACCTCAAACATGTATATATATATATATATATATATACACACACACACCTTCCACAACCTTCAATTTTCATCTCACACCCCATACACTGTATACAGGATAATAACTATATACAGTATGTGACAAAAGTAAGTACACCCCTCAGTGACATTTGTGTAAATCTTTTCTTCTATCTTTTCATGTGACAACACTGAAGAAATGACACTTGTCTACAATGTAAAGTAGTGAGTGTACAGCTTGTATAACAGTGTAAATTTACTGTCCCCTCAAAATAACTCAACACACAGCCATTAATGTCTAAACCGCTGGCAACAAAAGTCAGTACACCCCTAAGTGAAAATCTCCAAATTGGGCCCAAAGTGTCAATATTTTGTGTGGTCACCATTATTTTCCAGCACTGCCTTAACCCTCTTGGGCATGGAGGTCACCAGAGCTTCACAGGTTGTCACTGGAGTCCTCTTCCCCTCCTCCATGATGACATCACAGAGCTGGTGGATGTTAGAGACCTTGTGCTCCTCCACCTTCCGTTTGAGGATGTCCCACAGATGATCAATAGGGTTTAGGTCTGGAGACATGCTTGGCCAGTCCATCACCTTTACCCTCAGCTTCTTTAGCAAGGCAGTGGTGGTCTTGGAGGTGTGTTTGGGGTGGTTATCATGTTGGAATACTGCCCTGCGGTCCAGTCTCTGAAGGGAGGGGATCATGCTCTGCTTCAGTATGTCACAGTACATGTTGGCATTCATGGTTCCCTCAATGATCTGTAGCCCCCCAGTGCCGGCAGCACTCATGCAGCCCCAGACCATGACACTCCCACCACCATGCTTGACTGTAGACAAGACACACTTGTCTTTGTCCTCCTCACCTGGTTGCCCCCACACACGTTTGTCACCATCTGAACCAAATACGTTTATCTTGGTCTCAACAGACCACAGGACATGGTTCCAGTAATCCATGTCCTTAGTCTGCTTGTCTTCAGCAAACTGTTTGCTGACTTTCTTGTGCATCATCTTTAAAAGAGGCTTCCTTCTGGGATGACAGCCATGCAGACCAATTTGATGCAGTGTGCGGCGTATGGTCTGAGCACTGACAGGCTGACCCCCCACCCCTACAACCTCTGCAGCAATGCTGGCAGCACTCATACGTCTATTTCCCAAAGACAACCTCTGGATATGACGCTGATCACGTGACCTCAACTTCTTTGGTGGACCATGGCGAGGCCTGTTCTGAGTGGAACCTGTCCTGTTATACCGCTGTATGGTCTTGGCCACCGTGCTGCAGATCAGTTTCAGGGTCTTGGCAATCTTCTTATAGCCTAGGTCATCTTTATGTAGAGCAACTATTCTTTTTTTCAGATCCTCAGAGAGTTCTTTGCCATGAGGTGCCATGTTGAACTTCCAGTGACCAGTATAAGAGAGTGAGAGCGATAACACCAAATTTAACACACCTGCTCCCCATTCACACCTGAGACCTTGTAACACTAACGAGTCACATGACACCGGGGAGGGAAAATGGCTAATTGGGCCCAATGTGGACATTTTCACTTAGGGGGTGTACTGACTTTTGTTGCCAGCGGTTTAGACATTAATGGCTGTGTGTTGAGTTATTTTGAGGGGACAGCAAATTTACACTGTTATACAAGCCGTACACTCACTACTTCACATTGTAGACAAGTGTCATTTCTTCAGTGTTGTCACATGAAAAGATAGAAGAAAAGATTTACACAAATGTCACTGAGGGGTGTACTTACTTTTGTCAGATACTGTAGTGTACACCTTCCATGTACTCCACTTATAGGACCTCCATGTCTATATAGATTCATAGCTTTAAAACAGATCCATCCAATGTGTATCCTGTACAAGGCATACCACTTGTATACACCGATACATACATTTACCACGTAACCTATCTATCCATGTCTCCTCACACTCCACTCCGATACATGACTCTACACACCTATACATGACTCTACACACCTATACATGACTCTACACACCTATACATGACTCTACACAACTATACATGACTCCACACACCTATACATGACTCTACACACCTATACATGACTCTACACACCTATACATGACTCCACACAACTATATATGGCTCTTCACACCTATACATGACTCTACACAACTATACATGACTCCACACACCTATACATGACTCTACACAACTATACATGACTCTACACACCTATACATGACTCTACACACCTATACATGACTCTACACAACTATACATGACTCCACACACCTATACATGACTCTACACACCTATACATGACTCCATACACCTATACATGACTCTACACACCTATACATGACTCTACACAACTATACATGACTCTACACGCCTATACATGACTCTACACAACTATACATGACTCTACACACCTATACATGACTCCACACAACTATATATGGCTCTTCACACCTATACATGACTCTACACAACTATACATGACTCTACACACCTATACATGACTCCACACAACTATATATGGCTCTTCACACCTATACATGACTCTACACAACTATACATGACTCCACACACCTATACATGACTCTACACAACTATACATGACTCTACACACCTATACATGACTCTACACACCTATACATGACTCTACACAACTATACATGACTCCACACACCTATACATGACTCTACACACCTATACATGACTCCATACACCTATACATGACTCCACACACCTATACATGACTCTACACACCTATACATGACTCTACACACCTATACATGACTCCACACACCTATACATGACTCTACACACCTATACATGACTCTACACAACTATACATGACTCCACACACCTATACATGACTCTACACACCTATACATGACTCTACACACCTATACATGACTCTACACACCTATACATGACTCTACACACCTATACATGACTCCACACACCTATACATGACTCTACACACCTATACATGACTCTACACACCTATACATGACTCCACACACCTATACATGACTCTACACACCTATACATGACTCTACACAACTATACATGACTCCACACACCTATACATGACTCTACACACCTATACATGACTCTACACACCTATACATGACTCCACACACCTATACATGACTCTACACACCTATACATGACTCCATACACCTATACATGACTCCACACACCTATACATGACTCTACACACCTATACATGACTCCACACACCTATACATGACTCCACACACCTATACATGACTCTACACACCTATACATGACTCTACACAACTATACATGACTCCACACACCTATACATGACTCTACACACCTATACATGACTCTACACAACTATACATGACTCCACACACCTATACATGACTCTACACACCTATACATGACTCCACACACCTATACATGACTCCACACACCTATACATGACTCTACACACCTATACATGACTCTACACAACTATACATGACTCCACACACCTAAACATGACTCTATACACCTATACATGACTCTACACAACTATACATGACTCTACACACCTATACATGACTCTACACACCTATACATGACTCTACACACCTATACATGACTCCACACACCTATACATGACTCCACACACCTATACATGACTCTACACACCTATACATGACTCTACACACCTATACATGACTCTACACACCTATACATGACTCTACACACCTGTACCTAGTCTTGTAGAAAGGACTCACCTTCAGTGCAGTAGCAGCCATCTACGCAGGCGATCTCGCTGTCTATACACGGCTTCCTCTGGTGACAGGAGTTGGGGCAGCAGGCGATACATTCATTGTAGACAAGATCGTCCTCACATGGGATTACTGCAGAGGAGACATTTAGTAAATATCCTGATACAGATCAATGGTGGGAGGCCGACATGGTCCACATAGGGTCACCTCTTTCTTTACTTCTCCATGCTGGGCAGCACAGTGGTTAGCACTTCCGCCTGGCAGCACTGGGGTCATCGGTTGAAATCATCACCATGGTACCGCCTGCATGGAGTTTGTATGTTCTCCCTGTGGGGGGGTTCCTCTGGGTACTCCGGTTCTCTCCCACACTCCAAAGACATGCTGGGAGGTAAATTGGCTCCAGTCTGAATGGTCTCTAGTACGAGTATGTATGAATGTGAGTTAGTGGCCTTAGAGTGTAAGCTCCTGGGGCAGGGACTGATGTGAATGTATAATGCAGTGGGGAAAATAATGATTTGATTCCCCGCAGATTTTGTGTCATAGTCAACATTTTTCTTCCTCCAAACACGGCGAGTCGAGTTAATGCCAAAGATCTGAATTTTGGTCTCCTCTGACCACAGAACTTTCTCCCGATCCTTCTCTGAATCATTTAGATGTTGATTGGTAGACTTCAGACGTTCCTCTACATGTGTCTTCCTGAGGAGGACTCGCCGTGTCTGGAGGAAGAAAATGCTGACTATGACCCTAAGAACATCATCCCTACAGGCTCTGTTCCCGCTCATTGGACACGATCTACAGATGGGTGATGGGCTCTGTGCCCGCTCATTGGACACGATCTACAGATGGGTGATGGGCTCTGTGCCCGCTCATTGGACACGATCTACAGATGGGTGATGGGCTCTGTGCCCGCTCATTGGACACGATGTACAGATGGGTGATGGGCTCTGTGCCCGCTCATTGGACACGATGTACAGATGGGTGATGGGCTCTGTGCCCGCTCATTGGACACGATGTACAGATGGGTGATGGGCTCTGTGCCCGCTCATTGGACACGATGTACAGATGGGTGATGGGCTCTGTGCCCGCTCATTGGACACGATGTACAGATGGGTGATGGGCTCTGTGCCCGCTCATTGGACACAATGTACAGATGGGTGATGGGCTCTGTGCCCGCTCATTGGACACGATGTACAGATGGGTGATGGGCTCTGTGCCCGCTCATTGGACACGATGTACAGATGGGTGATGGGCTCTGTGCCCGCTCATTGGACATGATGTACAGATGGGTGATGGGCACTGTGCCCGCTCATTGGACACAATGTACAAATGGGTGATGGGCTCTGTGCCCGCTCATTGGACACGATGTACAGATGGGTGATGGGCTTTGTGCCCGCTCATTGGACACGATGTACAGATGGGTGATGGGCTTTGTGCCCGCTCATTGGACACAATGTACAGATGGGTGATGGGCTCTGTGCCCGCTCATTGGACACGATGTACAGATGGGTGATGGGCTCTGTGCCCGCTCATTGGACACGATGTACAGATGGGTGATGGGCTTTGTGCCCGCTCATTGGACACAATGTACAGATGGGTGATGGGCTCTGTGCCCGCTCATTGGACACACACATCAGATCTCATATCCTCTGTTACATACAAAGATCACATACCGCACTGTCTGTACGTCTCCCGCCAGCCATGGAGAGGGTGTCCGGCGTGGGCACAAGAGCGTGCATACTCGGCCAGGGCGTGACACCAAGTACCAACATCACCATCCGACCTACAGGAGAAGAGGAAGAGTGTGAGACCCGCCTACTGTGTGACTATTACCAGTGGAGGTCACTATTACCCACAGAGGTCACTATCACCCATAGAGGTCACTATTACCCACAGAGGTCACTATTACCAAAAAAGGTCACTATTACTCACAGAGGCCACTATTACCCACAGAGGTCACTATTACCCTTAGAGGTCACTATTACCCTTAGAGGCCACTATTACTCACAGAGGTCACTATTACCCACAGAGTCACTATTACCCACAGAGTCACTATTACCCACAGAGGTCACTATTACCCTTAGAGGTCACTATTACTCACAGAGGTCACTATTACTCACAGAGGTCACTATTACCCACAGAGGTCACTATTACCCTTAGAGGTCACTATCACTCACAGAGGTCACTATTACCCTTAGAGGTCACTATTACTCACAGAGGTCACTATTACCCACAGAGGTCACTATTACCCACAGAGCTCACTATTACCCACAGAGGTCACTATTACTCACAGAGGTCACTATTACCCTTAGAGGTCACTATTACTCACAGAGGTCACTATTACCCACAGAGGTCACTATCACTCACAGAGGTCACTATTACCCACAGAGCTCACTATTACCCACAGAGGTCACTATTACCCACAGAGGTCACTATTACCCTTAGAGGTCACTATTACTCACAGAGGTCACTATTACCCTTAGAGGTCACTATTACTCACAGAGGTCACTATTACCCACAGAGGTCACTATTACTCACAGAGGTCACTATTACCCTTAGAGGCCACTATTACTCACAGAGGTCACTATTACCCACAGAGGTCACTATTACTCACAGAGGTCACTATTACCCTTAGAGGTCACTATTACCCTTAGAGGTCACTATTACCCTTAAAGGTCACTATTACCCACAGAGGTCACTATTACCCACAGAGGTCACTATTACTCACCTGCAGAGGTCACTATTACCTGCAGAGGTCTCTATTACCCACAGAGGTCACTATTACTCTTAGAGGTCACTATTACCCACAGAGGTCACTATTACTCATCGGGAGAGGTCACTATTACCCACAGAGGTAACTATTACCCACAGAGGTCACTATTACTCACAGAGGTCACTATTACCCACAGAAGTCACTATTACTCACAGAGGTCACTATTACCCTTAGAGGTCACTATTACCCTTAGAGGTCACTATTACCCTTAAAGGTCACTATTACCCACAGAGGTCACTATTACCCACAGAGGTCACTATTACTCACCTGCAGAGGTCACTATTACCTGCAGAGGTCACTATTACCCACAGAGGTCACTATTACCCTTAGAGGTCACTATTACCCACAGAGGTCACTATTACTCATCGGGAGAGGTCACTATTACCCACAGAGGTAACTATTACCCTTAGAGGTCACTAATACCCACAGAGGTCACTATTACTCACCCGGAGAGGTCACTATTACTCACAGAGGTCACTATTACCCGCAGAGGTCACTATTACCTGCAGAGGTCACTATTACTCACAGAGGTCACTATTACTCATCGGGAGAGGTCACTATTACCCACAGAGGTCACTATTACCCACAGAGGTCACTATTACCCACAGAGGTCACTATTACTCACCCGGAGAGGTCACTATTACCCACAGAGGTCACTATCACCCACAGAGGTCACTTTTACTCACAGAGGTCACTATTACTCACAGAGGTCACTATTACTCACAGATACAGAAAAAGATTAGCCCATGGGACTTTATATGAGGTGTCCATGATGATCACAAGTAAATAAATAGAATAAAGTAAAAAATATATATCAAATTTATTAGAATCATTATCATACAATAGAGCTCATGCATATATATATGGCATTTCATAAGAACAGTAACATAACATAATGGTCCTTAAAACATAGCCAAAATGACATTGGTCAAAGTATAGTGAGTACAGATATACATGATACATCTCTAACCCAACGCGTTTCGCGAGCTCTCCTCGCATCATCAGGGGCTGATGTATATATCTGATGTCTGTAACAACAGGTAAAAAAATATATTCAAGTATGGGTTATGATTGGACAAAAATGCGAAGCCAGAGCTCATGATCCCATACTCACTTGTCAGGCAGTTGACTCCAGGGGCCGACCCCCGGCAGGGGCGGTCGGAAAGTATCTCCCAAGGGAGCTGAAGGGACGGAGGTCAGAGCATTGAGGACCGAGGTCAGGCGTAGGGCAGGCACGGCAAGGAAATGGAAAGGAAAAAGAGAAGGCTGGACCCAGATGTCACCCAGAAACATTGCAGAGCTTGCTCACTGGAATAGATTAAATGAGTAAAATATATGTATATATGTAAGTAGATCTACAGAAATAGAGGTATCAAGTGGTATGCTCTGGTGCAAGGGGTGCAGAGGTGTCCTAACCATACTAGAAAGGAAGAGCAAGGATGGTTAGGACACCTCTGCACCCCTTGCACCAGAGCATACCACTTGATACCTCTATTTCTGTAGATCTACTTACATATATACATATATTTTACTCATTTAATCTATTCCAGTGAGCAAGCTCTGCAATGTTTCTGGGTGACATCTGGGTCCAGCCTTCTCTTTTTCCTTTCCATTTCCTTGCCGTGCCTGCCCTACGCCTGACCTCGGTCCTCAATGCTCTGACCTCCGTCCCTTCAGCTCCCTTGGGAGATACTTTCCGACCGCCCCTGCCGGGGGTCGGCCCCTGGAGTCAACTGCCTGACAAGTGAGTATGGGATCATGAGCTCTGGCTTCGCATTTTTGTCCAATCATAACCCATACTTGAATATATTTTTTTACCTGTTGTTACAGACATCAGATATATACATCAGCCCCTGATGATGCGAGGAGAGCTCGCGAAACGCGTTGGGTTAGAGATGTATCATGTATATCTGTACTCACTATACTTTGACCAATGTCATTTTGGCTATGTTTTAAGGACCATTATGTTATGTTACTGTTCTTATGAAATGCCATATATATATGCATGAGCTCTATTGTATGATAATGATTCTAATAAATTTGATATATATTTTTTACTTTATTCTATTTATTTACTTGTGATCATCATGGACACCTCATATAAAGTCCCATGGGCTAATCTTTTTCTGTTTTTGTGCATTATAGGGATGGAGGTGCCTCATGTTAGGGAGCAATATTCAGCCTTTCCTTTTTCACTATTATTCACAGAGGTCACTATTACTCACAGAGGTCACTATCACCCACAGAGGTCACTATTACCCACAGAGGTCACTATTACCCACAGAGGTCACTATCACCCACAGAGGTCACTATTACTCACAGAGGTCACTATTACCCACAGAGGTCACTATTACCCACAGAGGTCACTATTACCCACAGAGGTCACTATTACTCACAGAGGTCACTATTACCCACAGAGGTCACTATTACCCACAGAGGTCACTATTACCAACAGAGGTCACTATTACCTGCAGAGGTCACTATTATTCACAGAGGTCACTATTACCCTTAGAGGTCACTATTACTCACAGAGGTCACTATTACTCACAGAGGTCACTATTACCCACAGAGGTCACTATTATTCAGAGAGGTCACTATCACCCACAGAGGTCACTATTACCTGCAGAGGTCACTATTATTCACAGAGGTCACTATTACTCACAGAGGTCACTATTACCCACAGAGGTCACTATTACCCACAGAGGTCACTATTACCAACAGAGGTCACTATTACCTGCAGAGGTCACTATTATTCACAGAGGTCACTATTACCCACAGAGGTCACTATTACCCACAGAGGTCACTATTACCTGCAGAGGTCACTATTATTCACAGAGGTCACTATCACCCACAGAGGTCGCTATTACCCACAGAGGTCACTATTACCCACAGAGGTCACTATTACTCACAGAGGTCACTATTACCCACTGAGGTCACTATCACCCACAGAGGTCACTATCACCCAAAGAGGTCACTATCACTCACAGAGGTCACTATTATTCACAGAGGTCACGATTACCCTTAGAGGTCACTATTACCCACAGAGGTCACTATTACCCACAGAAGTCACTATTACTCACAGAGGTCACTATTACCTGCAGAGGTCACTATTACCCGCAGAGGTCACTATTACCCACAGAGGTCACTATTACTCACAGAGGTCACTATTACCTGCAGAGGTCACTATTACCCGCAGAGGTCACTATTACCTGCAGAGGTCACTATTACCCACAGAGGTCACTATTACCCGCAGAGGTCACTATTACCTGCAGAGGTCACTATTACCCACAGAGGTCACTATTACCCTTAGAGGTCACTATTACCCACAGAGGTCACTATTACCCTTAGAGGTCACTATTACCCACAGAGGTCACTATTACTCACAGAGGTCACTATTACTCACCTGCAGAGGTCACTATTACCCTTAGAGGTCACTATTACTCACCTGCAGAGGTCACTATTACCTGCAGAGGTCACTATTACCCTTAGAGGTCAATATTACCCACAGAGGTCACTATTACTCACCCGGAGAGGTCACTATTACCCACAGAGGTCACTATTACCCACAAAGGTCAGTTTTACTCACAGAGGTCACTATTACTCACAGAGGTCACTATTACCCACAGAGGTCACTATTACCCACAGAGGTCACTATCACTCACAGAGGTCACTATTACCCACAGAGGTCACTATTACTCACAGAGGTCACTATTACCCACAGAGGTCACTATTACTCACAGAGGTCACTATTACCTGCAGAGGTCACTATTACCCACAGAGGTCACTTTTACTCACAGAGGTCACTATTACTCACAGAGGTCACTATTACCCACAGAGGTCACTATTACCCACAGAGGTCACTATTACCCACAGAGGTCACTATTACCCTTAGAGGTCACTATTACCCACAGAGGTCACTATTACCCACAGAGGTCACTATTACTCACCTGCAGAGGTCACTATTACCTGCAGAGGTCACTATTACCCTTAGAGGTCACTATTACCCACAGAGGTCACTATTACTCACCCGGAGAGGTCACTATTACCCACAGAGGTCACTATTACCCACAGAGGTCACTTTTACTCACAGAGGTCACTATTACCCACAGAGGTCACTATTACCCACAGAGGTCACTATTACCCACAGAGGTCACTATCACTCACAGAGGTCACTATTACGCACAGAGGTCACTATTACTCACAGAGGTCACTATTACTCACAGAGGTCACTATTACCTGCAGAGGTCACTATTACCCACAGAGGTCACTATTACCTGCAGAGGTCACTATTACCCACAGAGGTCACTATTACCCACAGAGGTCACTATTACCCACAGAGGTCACTATTACCCACAGAGGTCACTATTACCCTTAGAGGTCACTATTACCCACAGAGGTCACTATTACCCTTAGAGGTCACTATTACCCACAGAGGTCACTATTACCCACAGAGGTCACTATTACTCACAGAGGTCACTATTACCTGCAGATGAACTATTACTCACAGAGGTCACTATTACCTGCAGAGGTCACTATTACCCACAGAGGTCACTATTACCTGCAGAGGTCACTATTACCCACAGAAGTCACTATTACCCACAGAGGTCACTATTACCTGCAGAGGTCACTATTACCCACAGAGGTCACTATTACCTGCAGAGGTCACTATTACCCACAGAGGTCACTATTACTCACCCGGAGAGGTCACTATTACCCACAGAGGTCACTATTACCCACAGAGGTCACTTTTACTCACAGAGGTCACTATTACTCACAGAGGTCACTATTACCCACAGAGGTCACTATTACCCACAGAGGTCACTATTACTCACCTGCAGAGGTCAGTAGCACAGCTGGCCATGAAGGGGGAGGGGCTGACCACGTGGTGACAGTGGTGGAATGGATCTTGGAGAAGGGCGGAACACAGCGAGTGAGAAATCTGGAGAGAGAGAAGAGATGACATCACACAACCCAACAATCTACCCACCTCCCGCCAATCACCCCAAACACCCCGGTCCCCGCTCCTCATTCCTGACTTCCTTTTTACAAAGCCTTCCTTCAGCTCCAGTAAGTGACTTTGCCTACGCATTAGTCTTCTGTAAGCAGGAGTGGTCATTTCCTCAGTCTCCCCTCCCCCAGTGATCAGACTGTACATTGTAACTTTGTAGAAGGGGGAGGAGTCATTTCCTCAGTCTCCCCTCCCCCAGTGATCAGACTGTACATTGTAACTTTGTAGAAGGAGGAGGAGTCATTTCCTCAGTCTCCTCCCCCAGTGATCAGACTATACATTGTAACTTTGTAGAAGGAGGAGGAGTCATTTCCTCAGTCTCCCCTCCCCCAGTGATCAGACTGTACATTGTAACTTTGTAGAAGGAGGAGGAGTCATTTTCTCAGTCTCCCCTCCCCAGTGATCAGACCATACATTGTAACTTTGTAGAAGGAGGAGGAGTCATTTCCTCAGTCTCCCCTCCCCCAGTGATCAGACTGTACATTGTAACTTTGTAGAAGGAGGAGGAGTCATTTCCTCAGTCTCCCCTCCCCCAGTGATCAGACTGTACATTGTAACTTTGTAGAAGGAGGAGAAAGCATTTCCTCAGTCTCCCCTCCCCCAGTGATCAGACTGTACATTGTAACTTTGTAGAAGGAGGAGGAAGCATTTCCCCAGTCTCCCCTCCCCCAGCGATCAGACCGTACATTGTAACTTTGTAGAAGGAGGAGGAAGCGTTTCCTCAGTCCCCCCTCCCCCAGTGATCAGACTGTACATTGCAACTTTGTAGGAGGAGGAGTAATTTCCTCAGTCTCCCCTCCCCCAGTGAGCAGACTGTACATTGTAACTATGTGATAAGTCACAGGGTGAGAGGCTGCAGCAAGGGGCTGATCTGTGTCAGAGATTTGAACAGGCGCCAGGATTTAATGATTGTGTCATCCAGTAAGTAGATGGTAACTCTGGATGATGCCTGGAGAAAGATGGCGCCGTCTTTCTGGAGAGAAAAGCAGATGAATTGATTGTCAGGGGAAGTCCTGTGACCTCTATAAGAGGTAATAAATACCAGGATGGGGGACGCTGACACATGACTCAGCATGAATTGACTTTACATGAAAAATAATAGTGGTTTTTGTAGTTACTGTAAATTCTTTTTCTTTGAGTTCATTGAGAGATCCAGAAATGCAGGACCAGTCAGGTTATACTGCCACCTAGAAGAGGTCGGGAGAATTGTAACCAGATGAGGTGAATTCCTTTGCAGGACAGGCCAACCACCATGGAAGGCCACCAGGACAGAGGAGATCACCCGGAAAAAGAAATGAATCCACCGAGCCAGAACCAGCAAGATGCCAGGAACCAATAATTCCACCGAAACACGACAACTACCGACAGACAAACAATGTAATATGGGCAACGCTGGGAAATATTCCCAGAAGAACGAGTCCCCAGAGGAAATATTCCCAGAAGAACGAGTCCTCACAGGAAATATTCCCAAAAGAACGTGTCCCTACAGGAAATATTCCCAGAAGAACGAGTCCTCACAGGAAATATACCCAGAAGAACGAGTCCCCACAGGAAATATACCCAGAAGAACGAGTCCCCACAGGAAATATACCCAGAAGAACGAGTCCTCACAGGAAATATTCCCAGAAGAACGAGTCCTCACAGGAAATATACCCAGAAGAACGAGTCCCCACAGGAAATATACCCAGAAGAACGAGTCCTCACAGAAAATATTCCCAGAAGAACGAGTCCCCACAGGAAATATACCCAGAAGAACGAGTCCCCAGAGGAAATATTCCCAGAAGAACGAGTCCTCACAGGAAATATTCCCAGAAGAACGAGTCCCCACAGGAAATATACCCAGAAGAACGAGTCCCCACATAAAATATTCCCAGAAGAACGAGTCCTCACAGGAAATATACCCAGAAGAACGAGTCCCCACAGGAAATATTCCCAAAAGAACGAGACCCCACAGGAAATATTCCCAGAAGAAGAGCAACGCTGGGAAATATTCCCAGAAGAACGAGTCCTCACAGGAAATATTCCCAGAAGAACGAGTCCTCACAGGAAATATTCCCAGAAGAACGAGTCCTCACAGGAAATATACCCAGAAGAACGAGTCCCCACAGGAAATATTCCCAGAAGAACCAGTCCCCAGAGGAAATATTCCCAGAAGAACCAGTCCTCACAGGAAATATTCCCAGAAGAACGAGTCCCCACAGGAAATATTCCCAGAAGAACGAGTCCCCAGAGGAAATATTCCCAGAAGAACGAGTCCCCACAGGAAATATTCCCAGAAGAACGAGTCCTCACAGGAAATATTCCCAGAAGAACGAGTCCCCACAGGAAATATTCCCAAAAGAACGAGTCCCCACTGGAAATATTCCCAGAAGAATGAGTCCCCACAGGAAATATTCCCAGAAGAACGAGTCCCCACAGGAAATATTCCCAGAAGAACGAGTCCCCACAGGAAATATTCCCAAAAGAATTAGTCCCCACAGGAAATATTCCCAAAAGAACAAGTCCCCACAGGAAATATTCCCAAAAGAACGAGTCCCCACAGGAAATATTCCCAGAAGAAGGGCAACGCTGGGAAATATTCCCAGAAGAACGAGTCCCCACAGGATATATTCCCAGAAGAACGAGTCCCCACAGGAAATATTCCAAAAAGAACGAGTCCCCACAGGAAATATTCCCAGAAGAACGAGTCCCCAGGGGAAATATTCCCAGAAGAACGAGTCCTCATAGGAAATATTCCCAGAAGAACGAGTCCCCACAGGAAATATTCCCAGAAGAACGAGTCCTCACAGGAAATATTCCCAGAAGAACGAGTCCCCAGAGGAAATATTCCCAGAAGAACGAGTCCCCACAGGAAATATTCCCAGAAGAACGAGTCCCCACAGGAAATATTCCCAGAAGAACGAGTCCTCACAGGAAATATACCCAGAAGAACGAGTCCCCACAGGAAATATTCCCAGAAGAACCAGTCCCCAGAGGAAATATTCCCAGGAGAACCAGTCCTCACAGGAAATATGCCCAGAAGAACGAGTCCCCACAGGAAATATTCCCAGAAGAACGAGTCCCCAGAGGAAATATTCCCAGAAGAACGAGTCCCCACAGGAAATATTCCCAGAAGAACGAGTCCTCACAGGAAATATTCCCAGAAGAACGAGTCCCCACAGGAAATATTCCCAAAAGAACGAGTCCCCACTGGAAATATTCCCAGAAGAATGAGTCCCCACAGGAAATATTCCCAGAAGAACGAGTCCCCACAGGAAATATTCCCAGAAGAACGAGTCCCCACAGGAAATATTCCCAAAAGAATTAGTCCCCACAGGAAATATTCCCAAAAGAACAAGTCCCCACAGGAAATATTCCCAAAAGAACGAGTCCCCACAGGAAATATTCCCAGAAGAAGGGCAACGCTGGGAAATATTCCCAGAAGAACGAGTCCCCACAGGATATATTCCCAGAAGAACGAGTCCCCACAGGAAATATTCCAAAAAGAACGAGTCCCCACAGGAAATATTCCCAGAAGAACGAGTCCCCAGGGGAAATATTCCCAGAAGAACGAGTCCTCACAGGAAATATTCCCAGAAGAACGAGTCCCCACAGGAAATATTCCCAGAAGAACGAGTCCTCACAGGAAATATTCCCAGAAGAACGAGTCCCCAGAGGAAATATTCCCAGAAGAACGAGTCCCCACAGGAAATATTCCCAGAAGAACGAGTCCCCACAGGAAATATTCCCAGAAGAACGAGTCCCCACAGGAAATATTCCCAGAAGAACGAGTCCCCAGAGGAAATATTCCCAAAAGAACGATTCCCCACAGGAAATATTCCCAGAAGAAGGGCAACGCTGGGAAATATTCCCAGAAGAACCAGTCCCCACAGGAAATATTCCCAGAAGAATGAGTCCCCACAGGAAATATTCCCAGAAGAACGAGTCCCCACAGGAAATATTCCCAGAAGAACGAGTCCCCACAGGAAATATTCCCAGAAGAATGAGTCCCAACAGGAAATATTCCCAGAAGAACGAGTCCCCAGAGGAGAGGAGTCAGTCTGCCAGGGGAAGGCCCAAGTCCCGGAATTCGGGGGAAGGAAGGTCCCGGGATACAAATGAGGGTGAACGGGTTACACAACGCATCTCACATGAGATATCCAAGGAAAGGGAGAACCCAGTCATCCCAATGGACAACCAAAGATCCCAGGGACCAATAGCAACTTTAAAGTCAGAAGAGGCACCCCTACAAAAGGTAGGTAGAGATGAAGGGGTGCTGTAGCCCCAGACTGGTGTATGTACTACTACCCCCGTAGGGACCACTAGTGACCGACTCTCCTATTTCCGCACAGCTAGGCAACACACTTTTCCACTTGCAGTCAGACATGAGAAGTCAGTCCCATAACTTGTTTTTGTTGGTTTTATTAGGGGGTAACAACTTGGATGGGTTAAAGGATTTATGGGAATTCCCAGCAGATGATAAACACAGCAAAACACGGGGATAGTCTTCTTCTCTCTGTACAAAAATCTTACATAGTTACATATTATTACATAGTAGGTGAGGTCAAAGAAAGACACAAGTCCATCAAGTCCAACCTATGTGTGTGATTATATGTCAGTATTACATTGTATATCTCTGTATGTTGTGGTCATTCAGGTGATTATCTAATAGTTTCTTGAAACGATCGATGCTCCCCGCTGAGACCACCGCCTGTGGAAGCGAATTCCACATCCTTGCCGCTCTTACAGTAAAGAACCCTCTACGTAGTTTAAGGTTAAACCTCTTTTCTTCTAATTGTAATGAGTGGCCACGAGTCTTATTAAACTCTCTTCTGCAAAAAAGTTTTATCCCTATTGTGGGGTCACCAGTCCGGTATTTATATATTGTGGGGTCACCAGTCCGGTATTTATATATTGTGGGGTCACCAGTCCAGTATTTATATATTGTGGGGTCACCAGTCCGGTATTTGTATATTGTGGGGTCACCAGTCCAGTATTTATATATTGTGGGGTCACCAGTCCGGTATTTATATATTGTGGGGTCACCAGTCTGGTATTTGTATATTGTGGGGTCACCAGTCCGGTATTTGTATATTGTGGGGTCACCAGTCCAGTATTTGTATATTGTGGGGTCACCAGTTCGGTATTTGTATATTGTGGGGTCACCAGTCCGGTATTTGTATATTGTGGGGTCACCAGTCCGGTATTTATATATTGTGGGGTCACCAGTCCGGTATTTGTATATTGTGGGGTCACCAGTCCGGTATTTATATATTGTGGGGTCACCAGTCCGGTATTTGTATATTGTGGGGTCACCAGTCCGGTATTTATATATTGTGGGGTCACCAGTCCGGTATTTGTATATTGTGGGGTCACCAGTCCGGTATTTGTATATTGTGGGGTCACCAGTCCGGTATTTATATATTGTGGGGTCACCAGTCCGGTATTTGTATATTGTGGGGTCACCAGTCCGGTATTTATATATTGTGGGGTCACCAGTCCGGTATTTATATATTGTGGGGTCACCAGTCCGGTATTTGTATATTGTGGGGTCACCAGTCTGGTATTTGTATATTGTGGGGTCACCAGTCCGGTATTTATATATTGTGGGGTCACCAGTCCGGTATTTGTATATTGTGGGGTCACCAGTCTGGTATTTGTATATTGTGGGGTCACCAGTCCGGTATTTGTATATTGTGGGGTCACCAGTCCGGTATTTGTATATTGTGGGGTCACCAGTCCGGTATTTATATATTGTGGGGTCACCAGTCCGGTATTTATATATTGTGGGGTCACCAGTCCGGTATTTATATATTGTGGGGTCACCAGTCCGGTATTTATATATTGTGGGGTCACCAGTCCGGTATTTATACAATGAAATCATATCCCCTCTCAAGCGTCTCTTCTCCAGAGAGAATAAGTTCAGAGCTCACAACCTTTCCTCATAACTAAGATCCTCCAGACCCTTTATTAGCTTTGTTGCCCTTCTTTGTACTCGCTCCATTTCCAGTACATCCTTCCTGAGGACTGGTGCCCAGAACTGGACAGCATACTCCAGGTGCGGCCGGACCAGAGTCTTGTAGAGCGGGAGAATTATCGTTTTATCTCTGGAGTTGATCCCTTTTAATGCCAATATTCTGTTTGCTTTATTAGCAGCAGCTTGGCATTGCATGTCATTGCTGAGCCTATCATCTACTAGGACCCCCAGGTCCTTTTCCATCCTAGATCCCCCCAGAGGTTCTCCCCCCAGTCTATAGATTGCATTCAGATTTTTACCACCCAAATGCATTACTTTACATTTTTCTACATTGAACCTCATTTGCCATGTAGTCGCCCCTCCCCCATTCATTTGTTCAGGTCTTTTCGCAAGGTTTCCACATCCTGCGGAGAAGTTATTGCCCTGCTTAGCTTAGTATCGTCTGCAAATACAGAGATTGAACTGTTTATCCCATCCTCCAGGTCGTTTATGAACAAATGAAATAGGATTGGTCCCAGCACAGAACCCTGGGGGGCCCCACTACCCACCCCTGACCATTCTGAGTACTCCCCATTTATCACCACCCTCTGAACACGCCCTTGTAGCCAGTTTTCAATCCATGTACTCACCCTATGGTCCATGCCAACGCACCTTATTTTGTACAGTAAACGTTTATGGGGAACTGTGTCAAATGCTTTTGTAAAATCCAGATACACCACGTCTACGGGCCTTCCTTTATCTAGATGGAAACTCACCTCCTCATAGAAGGTTAATAGATTGGTTTGGCAAGAACAATTCTTCATGAATCCATGCTGATTACTGCTAATGATACCGTTCTCATTACTAAAATCTTGTATATAGTCCCTTATCATCCCCTCCAAGAGTTTACATACTATTGATGTTAGGCTAACTGGTCTGTAATTCCCAGGGGTGTATTTAGGGGCCCTTTTTTAAATATTGGTGCTACATTGGCTTTTCTCCAATCAGCTGGTACCATTCCAGTCAGTAGACTATCTGTAAAAATTAGGAACGGTCTGGCAATTACTTGACTTAGTTCCCTAAGTACCCTAAGGTGCAAGCCATCTGGTCCCGGTGATTTATTAATGTTAAGTTTCTCAAGTCTAATTCAAATTCTGTCCTCTGTTAGCCATGAAGGTGCTTCCTGTGATGTGTCATGAGAACAAATCTGAACTGCTTTCTTCTGTACATACTCACAGTCCTTTGTAGATTAATAGCAAGAGTCCATTACAGGCTAAGGGCCCTTCTGGAAAGTAGCACAAACCTGGATTAACTGTTTGCTGGAGTGTATCCCCTCCCTATGTGGATCTGGTCAGAGTCCCTCCACCTCTTTACAGACATCAGCCCCATGGAGGACACAAGTTTCTAGGCTGATAACCCTCTGTCACAACTACACAACTAAAGCATGAAGCTCCAGACATTCCCTGCACTCACTCCCTGCACCAGGGACTATAGCGGGGGACTACCCCAATGGTGGAGGGATCCTCTGAGGGATTTTAACACAAGTCTGACACATCCAACACAAGCCGGAGGGCCAATCCAGGCACTTCAAACTGGGATCTATGGAGAGAATTTACCCGTCCACCACTGAAGGCCTAAAAAGTGAGCGCGCCTTCAACCTTTTGGGGGTAATTCTGTGAGTGACTGGGGCATCAATAATGGGCACAGAGCCCCATATTATAAACTCCTTATAAAAGAGGAAATGTTCCGGCTTGTTCCGACTCGATTGGGCAGCATTTCCTGCCAGGCTGGCCCAGCTCCCGTCTCTGGATTGGACACATACTTGTCTATCAAAGGGGCTCTGCCATGTTTTCTCACAAATACTCCCAGCCAATGGCCCACCTATACTGACCTAACTGACACAACAATTCCCCATCTTCACTCTCTCCCAACTATAGTGCCAGAAACTCAAACCCATAGAGTCCGGCCATCTTCCCAAACGCTCCTTCATGAGTCCCCCAGTGGAGGGTCCTCACATCGTCCCAGGTTTAGGTCCAGAAGGTGGGCCACTCTTCAGGCTACAGGCTTATTGTACATGCTGTAGGTTGGGGTGGTCAGTTTCCATCCACCTTCTCCCCAGGGCTCCAGGGCTCCACCCACACCAGAATATAAAAGGGCACATAACTCCTCCTAATGACATCACCAGAGGAGTGGTCTCATTAAAAGGGCACCACCACCTGCCTACAGGCTCTTTGTCAGCTGGGGCTCAGGACCCATCAGGGTGATACTCCAGTGGTAGGGTGATATGTCCTTCATCAATAAGACCCAACCACCCCCCACCCCCCGTGAATCATAGCCCACTGCAGGAGACCACGGAGGCCCAAGAACAGCATCTCCTGAGATAGACGGCTGGGACAGGAGGCCCCCACGGGCATGGATTGATTTATGGGTTCAGGAGATGGACTCTGCAGGGAACAGGGCTGAGGAATGCTCTGTGGGCAGATTGCTCCAGTAACTGGGCACAGGACATTCAGAGTGGACATGGAGGTTCCTGTAGACATGGGGGAGGCCTTGGTCCCACCCGAGAGAGCTGAAGGAGACACTGAGAATAACCCAATAACAATAGACGTCCCCAATAACAGTAGAGGTTCCCTATAACAATAGAGGTCCCCAATAACAATAGAGGTTCCTTATAACAATAGAGGTCCCCAATAACAATAGACGTCCCCAATAACAGTAGAGGTCTCCAATAACAATGAGGGCCAAACGCACACAAAGACCTCCACCAGACCAGTGACATCAATGCTCGATCCCTCAGCTTTAACCCTCACTGAGGTGAAACGCATCAGTTATGGGAGATTTGGAAAGGTGCCCTGCAGTGCAAATGGTGAGGTGGCTCCCGGGCCTTCAGCCCAACTGGCCTCCCTCACTGAGTCTTCAGAGTCGGGGTGAGACCGGTGCCATGGAAAGCGCCCCACAGCCTATACTCCTCAATGCAGTGCGCAGAAGTGAAGGTCCAGGCTGGCCATGTCCATTATAGACTCCACATAAGGAGGAAATATGGAGCCGGAGAGCTGCTATGTATGATTCAGCTCATCAGCAATGTACAGAGGAATCTTTCTATGAAGCAAAGCAAAAAATTAGACTTAGAAATGGCGTCCAACCTCCTAGGACTAAAAACAAAGGCATGCTGGGTAAAGGAAGGGCTATACAGGGGCTGGCCTACACCTGCTCTGCAATTGTTCCAATATCCTGTAGGTGGCAGCAGTGGTGTAGCGTGGGGGGTGCGGAGGGGGCCGTGGCCCTGGGCGCAACATTTAGGGGGGCGCAATTCCGCGCCAGTGTGTGACTACTGGCTGCCTCCTCCTAAATTCACTGCCCTGTGTCCCCACGCTCTGGCCGCCATGTTCAGTCTTCGGCGCCCTGTGATTGGCCGTATGGGGTCATGTGCGGCGGCGCGGCTGGCCTGTCCATGATCGCAGTACATCCTGGAGTCCCGCCTCTGCAAATGTTCAGTCTCCGGCACCCTGTGATTGGGTAAATAGGGTCATGTGCGGAGGCGGGACTCCAGGAGCAAGCGCGAGCGTTAACAGGCCAGCCCCGCCGCCGCACATGACCCCATACACCCAATCACAAGGCGCCGGAGACTGAACATGGCGGAGCGCGGGGGACACAAAAATTCAAGATTGTGAGCCGCCGCTGTCTCCTTCTCCTGCTCCCCTCCGGACCGATGGGAAACAAAGAAGAAAAGGTGAGACTCTCTCGTGATGAGAGTCGTGTTGCTGGCCCAGGGGGAGGGGACACAGTCTGGGAAGAGGGAGTGGCCAACCAGAGAGAGAGAGTGAAGAAGAGCAGCTAGAGTCATGCAGTGTAGTGGTCAGTATAGGAATACTGTAGGTAGGATAGTGTAGTGGACAGTAAAGTAGTCAGTGCAGTATAGTGGACAGTATAGTGTAGTGGACAATATAGTGTAGTGGTCAGTATAGTGTAATAGACGGTATAGTGGACAGTATAGTGTAGTGGGCAGTATAGTGGACAGTATAGTGTAGTGGTCAGTATAGTGTAATGGACAGTATAGTGTAGTGGACAGTATAGTGTAGTGGACAGTAAAGTAGTCAGTGCAGTATAGTGGACAGTATAGTGTAGTGGTCAGTATAGTGTAATGGACAGTATAGTGGACAGTATAGTGTAGTGGGCAGTATAGTGGACAGTATAGTGTAGTGGGCAGTATAGTGGACAGTATAGTGTAGTGGGCAGTATAGTGGACAATATAGTGTAGTGGTCAGTATAGTGTAATGGACAGTATAGTGTAGTGGACAGTATAGTGTAGTGGGCAGTATAGTGGACAGTATAGTGTAGTGGGCAGTATAGTGGTCAGTGTAGTGGACAGTATAGTGTAGTGGACAGTATAGCGGTCAGTGTCGTGGGCAGTATAGTGTAGTGGACAGTATAGTGGTCAGTATAGTGTAGTGGGCAGTATAGTGAACAGTATAGTGTAGTGGGCAGTATAGTGGTCAGTGTAGTGTAGTGGACAGTATAGTGTAGTGGACAGTATAGAGGTCAGTATAGTGTAGTGGACAGTATAGAGGTCAGTATAGTGTAGTGGACAGTATAGTGTAGTGGGCAGTATAGTGGTCAGTGTAGTGGACAGTATAGTGTAGTGGACAGTATAGTGTAGTGGACAGTATAGAGGTCAGTATAGTGGACAGTATAGCGGTCAGTGTAGTGGACAGTAGAGTGTAGTGGATAGTATAGTAGTCAGTGTAGTATAGTGGTCAGTGTAGTGGACAGTAGAGTGTAGTGGACAGTATAGTAGTCAGTGTAGTGGACAGTATAGTGTAGTGGACAGTAGAGTGTAGTGGATAGTATAGTAGTCAGTGTAGTATAGTGGTCAGTGTAGTGGACAGTATAGTGTAGTGGACAGTATAGCGGTCAGTGTCGTGGGCAGTATAGTGTAGTGGACAGTATAGTGGTCAGTATAGTGTAGTGGGCAGTATAGTGAACAGTATAGTGTAGTGGGCAGTATAGTGGTCAGTGTAGTGTAGTGGACAGTATAGTGTAGTGGACAGTATAGAGGTCAGTATAGTGTAGTGGACAGTATAGAGGTCAGTATAGTGTAGTGGACAGTATAGTGTAGTGGGCAGTATAGTGGTCAGTGTAGTGGACAGTATAGTGTAGTGGACAGTATAGTGTAGTGGACAGTATAGAGGTCAGTATAGTGGACAGTATAGCGGTCAGTGTAGTGGACAGTAGAGTGTAGTGGATAGTATAGTAGTCAGTGTAGTATAGTGGTCAGTGTAGTGGACAGTAGAGTGTAGTGGTCAGTATAGTGGTCAGTGTAGTGGACAGTATAGTGTAGTGGGCAGTACAGTGGACAGTATAGTGTAGTGGGCAGTATAGTGGTCAGTGTAGTGGACAGTATAGTGTAGTGGACAGTATAGCGGTCAGTGTCGTGGGCAGTATAGTGTAGTGGACAGTACAGTGGACAGTATAGTGTAGTGGGCAGTATAGTGGTCAGTGTAGTGGACAGTATAGTGTAGTGGACAGTATAGCGGTCAGTGTCGTGGGCAGTATAGTGTAGTGGACAGTATAGTGGTCAGTATAGTGTAGTGGACAGTATAGTGGTCAGTATAGTGTAGTGGGCAGTATAGTGAACAGTATAGTGTAGTGGGCAGTGTAGTGGTCAGTGTATTCTAGTGGACAGTATAGTGTAGTGGACAGTATAGAGGTCAGTATAGTGTAGTGGACAGTATAGAGGTCAGTATAGTGTAGTGGACAGTATAGTGTAGTGGGCAGTATAGTGGTCAGTGTAGTGGACAGTATAGTGTAGTGGACAGTATAGAGGTCAGTATAGTGGACAGTATAGCGGTCAGTGTAGTGGACAGTAGAGTGTAGTGGACAGTATAGTAGTCAGTGTAGTATAGTGGTCAGTGTAGTGGACAGTAGAGTGTAGTGGTCAGTATAGGAATCAGGTTGGTTAGTACTATTGTAGGAAGGGAAGGGACAGGACTCAGGGATAGCTAAAAGTCCACAGGTTAGGGGGGCGCAAATTACTTGCCTTGCCCCGGGCGCTGACAACCCACGCTACGCCACTGGGTGGCAGTATAACCCGACTGAGTTTGAATTCCTGTGTCCCTCAATGGACGATGGAGAAATATCTATTGATGGGTAAACATTATCTTAGAATGTGATGATAAGTGCGTGCAGAGAGGGGGAGGGGCACAGGGCCAAGATGGGGAGGGGCACAGGGCCCAGAGGGGAGGGGCACAGGGCCCGGGGGGGCACAGCACAGGGCCCAGAGGGGAGGGGCACAGGGCCAAGAGGGGGAGGGGCACAGGGCCCAGAGGGGCATAGAGCCCATTCCAGACAACAAGGACACCTAGACACCCCCCTCCCCGGTCTCTAGAAGCAGGAGGATGCCGTACCTGTGTCACACGCGGACTTGTCTTGGCACATGGCGGTTCGTACAGTAAAGGAGCAGCGGGGGAGGATTTATGGGGCAGATCTTCTCTCCAGCTGTTCACAAACTCTTCAATGTTTTCTGTCAATTTTCCTGAAGATTTATGAGAGAGAGAAAATGTTATACATACAGATCAATATTCACCGTATGAGAACACGTTATATACATACAGATCAATATTCACCGTATGAGAACACGTTATATACATACAGATCAATATTCACCGTATGAGAACACGTTATATACATACAGATCAATATTCACTGTATGAGAACACGTTATATACATACAGATCAATATTCACTGTATGAGAACACGTTATATACATACAGATCAATATTCACTGTATGAGAACACGTTATATACATACAGATCAATATTCACTGTATGAGAACACGTTATATACATACAGATCAATATTCACTGTATGAGAACACGTTATATACATACAGATCAATATTCACTGTATGAGAACACGTTATATACATACAGATCAATATTCACCGTATGAGAACACGTTATATACATACAGATCAATATTCACCGTATGAGAACACGTTATATACATACAGATCAATATTCACCGTATGAGAACACGTTATATACATACAGATCAATATTCACCGCATGAGAACACGTTATTATTATTATTTATTATTATACAGGATTTATATAGCGCCAACAGTTTGCGCAGCGCTTTCCAATAATATATACACACAGATCAATATTAACCGTATGAGACCGTAACACGGGAACCGCCTTCTTCACATCTCATATATTGCAGGCAGGACGAGGTGTGACACCTCACATATCAAAACTTCTACTCTAGCCAGCAGGTGGAGCCCTCACCATCATTCTCCTTTCCCACTTTAGTGAAAGCCTTTTGTTTATAGAGCTCAATAGCTAAAGCTGCATTGCAGAGATTGCTCCTCTATGACTCCTCCCTAATTCAAGGGATCGGTCCCACATTCCAATCAGACAAAGCCAGTCTCAATGCAGACAGAGAATGCTCTCTTTAGGTAACCCACAGTGCTCTGGGAATTCTGTGTTATGCGGTGGTGGTGGCTCGGCTGATATTTGATAATATTTGGTGTTTCCACATAAAGAACATTCTGGGGGTTCAGGTTGATAAATTTCGGGGTCTCACCGTAGCTGGTCGCCAGATCATCCTGAGGAATCCAGTTATTATTTCCGCAAAGTCCGTGCGTCCTCCCAAAATAATCAGGACTCATCTTCAGATACACGGAGGAGTTCCCATCCCAAGCCATGGAGAAGATGTACTGCTGCCGCACAACCACGTATCCGGAGACGGCTTGGATCTTCACGTTCCCCACTGTGTATGGCAGCCCCACCCTGCAGAGATAACAAGAGATGCGATGAATGGACTGCAGGGTAGATCCCCACCCTTCTCATAATCCCCCCACTCCGCCCATAATTCTCCTCCCACTCCGCCCATAAATACCCCCCCACTCCACCTATAATTCCCCCCCCACTCCACCCATAATCCCCCTCTCACTCTGCCTATAATTCCGCTCCCACTCCGCCCATAATTCTCCTCCCACTCCGCTCATAATTCTCCCCCCACTCCACCCATAATCCCCCCACTCTGCCCATAATTCCCCCCCACTCCGCCCATAACTAACCCCCACTCTGCTCATAATTCCCTTCCCACCCCACTCCTCACATAATTCCCCCACTCCGCCCATAATCCCCCCCCCACTCTGCCATAACTACCCCACTCCGCCTATAACTACCCCCCCAGTCTGCTCATAATTCCCCCCCACTCCACCCATAATTCCCCCCACTCCACCCATAATTCCCCCCCACTCCACCCATAATTCCCCCCCACTCCACCCATAATTCCCCCACTCCGCCCATAACTATCCCACTCCACCTATAACTACCCCCCAGTCCGCTCATAATTCCCCCCCACTCCACCCATAACAACCCCCCAGTCTGCTCATAATTCCCCCCACTCCGCCCATAACTATCCCACTCCACCTATAACTACCCCCCAGTCCGCTCATAATTCCCCCCCAGTCCGCTCATAATTCCCCCCCACTCCGCCCATAACTATCCCACTCCACCTATAACTACCCCCCAGTCCGCTCATAATTCCCCCCCACTCCACCCATAATTCCCCCCCACTCCACCCATAACTATCCCACTCCACCTATAACTACCCCCCAGTCTGCTCATAATTCCCCCCACTCCACCCATAATTCCCCCCACTCCGCCCATAACTATCCCACTCCACCTATAACTACCCCCCAGTCTGCTCATAATTCCCCCCCACTCCACCCATAATTCCCCCCCCACTCCACCCATAACTATCCCACTCCACCTATAACAACCCCCCAGTCTGCTCATAATTCCCCCCACTCCGCCCATAACTATCCCACTCCACCTATAACTACCCCCCAGTCCGCTCATAATTCCCCCCCAGTCCGCTCATAATTCCCCCCCACTCCGCCCATAACTATCCCACTCCACCTATAACTACCCCCCAGTCCGCTCATAATTCCCCCCCACTCCACCCATAATTCCCCCCCACTCCACCCATAACTATCCCACTCCACCTATAACTACCCCCCAGTCTGCTCATAATTCCCCCCACTCCACCCATAATTCCCCCCACTCCGCCCATAACTATCCCACTCCACCTATAACTACCCCCCAGTCTGCTCATAATTCCCCCCCACTCCACCCATAATTCCCCCCCCACTCCACCCATAACTATCCCACTCCACCTATAACAACCCCCCAGTCTGCTCATAATTCCCCCCACTCCGCCCATAACTATCCCACTCCACCTATAACTACCCCCCAGTCCGCTCATAATTCCCCCCCACTCCACCCATAATTCCCCCCCACTCCACCCATAACTATCCCACTCCACCTATAACTACCCCCCAGTCTGCTCATAATTCCCCCCCACTCCACCCATAATTCCCCCCACTCCACCCATAACTATCCCACTCCACCTATAACTACCCCCCAGTCCGCTCATAATTCCCCCCCACTCCGCCCATAACTATCCCACTCCACCTATAACTACCCCCCAGTCCGCTCATAATTCCCCCCACTCCACCCATAATTCCCCCCCACTCCGCCCATAACTATCCCACTCCACCTATAACTACCCCCTGTCTGCTCATAATTCCCCCCACTCCACCCATAATTCCCCCCCACTCCACCCATAACTATCCCACTCCACCTATAACTACCCCCCAGTCTGCTCATAATTCCCCCCACTCCACCCATAATTCCCCCCACTCCGCCCATAACTATCCCACTCCACCTATAACTACCCCCCACTCCACCTATAATTCCCCCCCCACTCCACCCATAATCCCCCTCTCACTCTGCCTATAATTCCGCTCCCACTCCGCCCATAATTCTCCTCCCACTCCGCTCATAATTCTCCCCCCACTCCGCTCATAATTCTCCCCCCACTCCACCCATAATCTCCCCCACTCTGCCCATAATTCCCCCCCCACTCCACCCATAACTAACCCCCACTCTGCTCATAATTCCCTTCCCACCCCACTCCTCACATAATTCCCCCACTCTGCCCATAACTACCCCACTCCACCTATAACTACCCCCCAGTCTGCTCATAATTCCCCCCACTCCACCCATAACTATCCCACTCCACCTATAACTACCCCCCAGTCCACTCATAATTCCCCCCACTCCGCCCATAACTATCCCACTCCACCTATAACTACCCCCAGTCCGCTCATAATTCCCCCCCACTCCACCCATAACTATCCCACTCCACCTATAATTCCCCCCACTCCGCCCATAACTATCCCACTCCACCTATAACTACCCCCCAGTCTGCTCATAATTCCCCCCACTCCACCCATAATTCCCCCCACTCCACCCATAACTATCCCACTCCACCTATAACTACCCCCCAGTTCGCTCATAATTCCCCCCACTCCACCCATAATTCCCCCCACTCCGCCCATAACTATCCCACTCCACCTATAACTACCCCCCAGTCCGCTCATAATTCCCCCCCACTCCACCCATAACTATCCCACTCCACCTATAACTACCCCCTAGTCTGCTCATAATTCCCCCCCACTCCACCCATAATTCCCCCCCACTCCACCCATAACTATCCCACTCCACCTATAACTACCCCCTAGTCTGCTCATAATTCCCCCCCACTCCACCCATAATTCCCCCCCACTCCGCCCATAACTATCCCACTCCACCTATAACTACCCCCTAGTCTGCTCATAATTCCCCCCCACTCCACCCATAATTCCCCCCCACTCCACCCATAACTATCCCACTCCACCTATAACTACCCCCCAGTTCGCTCATAATTCCCCCCACTCCACCCATAATTCCCCCCCACTCCACCCATAACTATCCCACTCCACCTATAACTACCCCCTAGTCTGCTCATAATTCCCCCCCACTCCACCCATAATTCCCCCCCACTCCACCCATAACTATCCCACTCCACCTATAACTACCCCCCAGTCCGCTCATAATTCCCCCCCACTCCACCCATAATTCCCCCCCACTCCACCCATAACTATCCCACTCCACCTATAACTACCCCCCAGTCCGCTCATAATTCCCCCCCCACTCCGCCCATAACTATCCCACTCCACCTATAACTACCCCCCAGTCTGCTCATAATTCCCCCCCACTCCACCCATAACTATCCCACTCCACCTATAACTACCCCCCAGTTCGCTCATAATTCCCCCCACTCCACCCATAATTCCCCCCACTCCGCCCATAACTATCCCACTCCACCTATAACTACCCCCCAGTTCGCTCATAATTCCCCCCACTCCACCCATAATTCCCCCCCACTCCACCCATAACTATCCCACTCCACCTATAACTACCCCCTAGTCTGCTCATAATTCCCCCCCACTCCACCCATAATTCCCCCCCACTCCACCCATAACTATCCCACTCCACCTATAACTACCCCCCAGTCCGCTCATAATTCCCCCCCCACTCCGCCCATAACTATCCCACTCCACCTATAACTACCCCCCAGTCCGCTCATAATTCCCCCCACTCCGCCCATAACTATCCCACTCCACCTATAACTACCCCCAGTCCGCTCATAATTCCCCCCCAGTCCGCTCATAATTCCCCCCCACTCCACCCATAACTATCCCACTCCACCTATAATTCCCCCCACTCCGCCCATAATTCCCCCCCACTCCGCCCATAACTATCCCACTCCACCTATAACTACCCCCCAGTCTGCTCATAATTCCCCCCACTCCACCCATAATTCCCCCCACTCCACCCATAACTATCCCACTCCACCTATAACTACCCCCCAGTTCGCTCATAATTCCCCCCACTCCACCCATAATTCCCCCCACTCCGCCCATAACTATCCCACTCCACCTATAACTACCCCCCAGTCCGCTCATAATTCCCCCCCACTCCACCCATAACTATCCCACTCCACCTATAACTACCCCCTAGTCTGCTCATAATTCCCTCCCACTCCACCCATAATTCCCCCCCACTCCACCCATAACTATCCCACTCCACCTATAACTACCCCCTAGTCTGCTCATAATTCCCCCCCACTCCACCCATAATTCCCCCCCACTCCGCCCATAACTATCCCACTCCACCTATAACTACCCCCTAGTCTGCTCATAATTCCCCCCCACTCCACCCATAATTCCCCCCCACTCCGCCCATAACTATCCCACTCCACCTATAACTACCCCCTAGTCTGCTCATAATTCCCCCCCACTCCACCCATAATTCCCCCCCACTCCACCCATAACTATCCCACTCCACCTATAACTACCCCCCAGTTCGCTCATAATTCCCCCCACTCCACCCATAATTCCCCCCACTCCGCCCATAACTATCCCACTCCACCTATAACTACCCCCCAGTCCGCTCATAATTCCCCCCCACTCCACCCATAACTATCCCACTCCACCTATAACTACCCCCTAGTCTGCTCATAATTCCCCCCCACTCCACCCATAATTCCCCCCCACTCCACCCATAACTATCCCACTCCACCTATAACTACCCCCCAGTCCGCTCATAATTCCCCCCCACTCCACCCATAACTATCCCACTCCACCTATAACTACCCCCCAGTCCGCTCATAATTCCCCCCCAGTCCGCCCATAATTCCCCCCCACTCCTCCCATAACTATCCCACTCCACCTATAACTACCCCCAGTCCGCTCATAATTCCCCCCCACTCCGCCCATAACTATCCCACTCCACCTATAACTACCCCCCAGTCCGCTCATAATTCCCCCCCACTCCACCCATAATTCCCCCCCACTCCACCCATAACTATCCCACTCCACCTATAACTACCCCCCAGTCCGCTCATAATTCCCCCCAACTCCGCCCATAACTATCCCACTCCACCTATAACTACCCCCCAGTCTGCTCATAATTCCCCCCACTCCACCCATAATTCCCCCCACTCCACCCATAATTCCCCCCCACTCCACCCATAACTATCCCACTCCACCTATAACTACCCCCCAGTCTGCTCATAATTCCCCCCACTCCACCCATAATTCCCCCCACTCCGCCCATAACTATCCCACTCCACCTATAACTACCCCCCAGTCCGCTCATAATTCCCCCCCACTCCGCCCATAATTCCCCCCACTCCGCCCATAACTATCCCACTCCACCTATAACTACCCCCCAGTCTGCTCATAATTCCCCCCACTCCACCCATAATTCCCCCCACTCCGCCCATAACTATCCCACTCCACCTATAACTACCCCCCACTCCGCCCATAAATACCCCCCCACTTCACCTATAATTCCCCCCCCACTCCACCCATAATCCCCCTCTCACTCTGCCTATAATTCCGCTCCCACTCCGCCCATAATTCTCCTCCCACTCCGCTCATAATTCTCCCCCCACTCCACCCATAATCCCCCCCACTCTGCCCATAATTCCCCCCCACTCCACCCATAACTAACCCCCACTCTGCTCATAATTCCCTTCCCACCCCACTCCTCACATAATTCCCCCACTCCGCCCATAATCCCCCCCCCACTCTGCCATAACTACCCCACTCCACCTATAACTACCCCCCAGTCTGCTCATAATTCCCCCCCACTCCACCCATAACTATCCCACTCCACCTATAACTACCCCCCAGTCTGCTCATAATTCCCCCCAGTCCGCTCATAATTCCCCCCCACTCCACCCATAACTATCCCACTCCACCTATAACTACCCCCCAGTCTGCTCATAATTCCCCCCAGTCCGCTCATAATTCCCCCCACTCCGCCCATAACTATCCCACTCCACCTATAACTACCCCCAGTCCGCTCATAATTCCCCCCCAGTCCGCTCATAATTCCCCCCCACTCCACCCATAACTATCCCACTCCACCTATAATTCCCCCCCACTCCGCCCATAATTCCCCCCCACTCCACCCATAATTCCCCCCCACTCCGCCCATAACTATCCCACTCCACCTATAACTACCCCCCAGTCTGCTCATAATTCCCCCCACTCCACCCATAATTCCCCCCACTCCACCCATAACTATCCCACTCCACCTATAACTACCCCTCAGTTCGCTCATAATTCCCCCCACTCCGCCCATAACTATCCCACTCCACCTATAACTACCCCCCAGTCCGCTCATAATTCCCCCCCACTCCACCCATAACTATCCCACTCCACCTATAACTACCCCCTAGTCTGCTCATAATTCCCCCCCACTCCACCCATAATTCCCCCCCACTCCACCCATAACTATCCCACTCCACTTATAACTACCCCCCAGTCCGCTCATAATTCCCCCCACTCCGCCCATAACTATCCCACTCCACCTATAACTACCCCCCAGTCCGCTCATAATTCCCCCCCAGTCCGCTCATAATTCCCCCCCACTCCACCCATAACTATCCCACTCCACCTATAACTACCCCCCAGTCTGCTCATAATTCCCCCCCACTCCACCCATAACTATCCCACTCCACCTATAACTACCCCCCAGTCTGCTCATAATTCCCCCCCACTCCACCCATAATTCCCCCCCACTCCACCCATAACTATCCCACTCCACCTATAACTACCCCCCAGTCCGCTCATAATTCCCCCCACTCCACCCATAATTCCCCCCACTCCGCCCATAACTATCCCACTCCACCTATAACTACCCCCCAGTCCGCTCATAATTCCCCCCCAGTCCGCTCATAATTCCCCCCCACTCCACCCATAACTATCCCACTCCACCTATAACTACCCCCCAGTCTGCTCATAATTCCCCCCACTCCGCCCATAATTCCCCCCACTCCGCCCATAACTATCCCACTCCACCTATAACTACCCCCCAGTCCGCTCATAATTCCCCCCCACTCCACCCATAACTATCCCACTCCACCTATAATTCCCCCCCACTCCGCCCATAATTCCCCCCCACTCCACCCATAATTCCCCCCCACTCCGCCCATAACTATCCCACTCCACCTATAACTACCCCCCAGTCTGCTCATAATTCCCCCCCACTCCACCCATAATTCCCCCCACTCCACCCATAACTATCCCACTCCACCTATAACTACCCCCCACTCCGCCCATAAATACCCCCCCACTCCACCTATAATTCCCCCCCACTCCACCCATAATCCCCCTCTCACTCTGCCTATAATTCCGCTCCCACTCCGCCCATAATTCTCCTCCCACTCCGCTCATAATTCTCCCCCCACTCCACCCATAATCCCCCCCACTCTGCCCATAATTCCCCCCCACTCCGCCCATAACTAACCCCCACTCTGCTCATAATTCCCTTCCCACCCCACTCCTCACATAATTCCCCCACTCCGCCCATAATCCCCCCCCACTCTGCCATAACTACCCCACTCTGCCCATAACTACCCCACTCCGCCTATAACTACCCCCCCAGTCCGCTCATAATTCCCCCCCACTCCACCCATAATTCCCCCCACTCCGCCCATAACTATCCCACTCCACCTATAACTACCCCCCAGTCTGCTCATAATTCCCCCCCACTCCACCCATAATTCCCCCCACTCCGCCCATAACTATCCCACTCCACCTATAACTACCCCCCAGTCCGCTCATAATTCCCCCCCACTCCACCCATAACTATCCCACTCCACCTATAACTACCCCCCAGTCTGCTCATAATTCCCCCCACTCCACCCATAATTCCCCCCACTCCGCCCATAACTATCCCACTCCACCTATAACTACCCCCCAGTCTGCTCATAATTCCCCCCACTCCACCCATAATTCCCCCCACTCCACCCATAATTCCCCCCACTCCGCCCATAACTATCCCACTCCACCTATAACTACCCCCCAGTCTGCTCATAATTCCCCCCCACTCCAACCATAATTCCCCCCCCACTCCACCCATAACCTCCTCACTCCGCCCATAACTACCCCCACTCCACCCATAACTACCCCCCCACTCCGCCTGTAACGAAACGTCCCCCACTCTGCTTGAGTGCTTTCGTCATTGACCACTTCCTCCCAATCTGAATATAGATATCAGATATTCCAACCGCTCACAAGCACAAAACAAGACGATACTTGTTTAGTTGCTGAACATGGACTGTTTATTAGAACCGAAATACAAGTCTTATATACAGTAGAAGAGGAGATCCCCCTCCTGCTCATATTACTCTAACAATACACCTGTAACCAGAAACCTAATTAACATGAGCTAATTAACTAATCCCTTAAAGCAGCCGATGCGACTCCATGTCCTCCGAGTATTGTATGATTAATCAGGATTTCACTACAGGTCAGACTCGTTGTCACCGAGCTTCACACAGTACATTATACATTATCATAAGTATAAATACAGGACATTTTCTCACAATAGCAGGAGCTCCACTAGGAGTCGCCCGTCTCCTACATTGTACAAAGGACAATGTGATCAGCCCTCTCTACTAACATGATGAGTTCAGAATCAAACAAACCAAGAATAGTCTTCACATATATCCTGGGAGATATTGTGGAGAAATATTACTGTCCCATTTTAAGCAATCCAAGATATATTTTCTCACTCACCCTGTGCCAGGATAGCACAGGGTGACTTAGACATAAGAGGTGTATGGGGAGCTGAAACAAGGGCATCCCATACTTTCCAAGGGATTCTGAGTTCCATGGGCCCTCCCGTCATACCGCCCATAATTCCCCTACTCCGGCCATAATTACCGCACTCCGCCCATAATTACTGCACTCTGCCCATAACTACCCCATTCTTTCCATAACTACCCCCCACTCCGCCCATAATTCCCCCCCACACACTCCGCTCATGCAGTATATACAGTATCTGACAAAAGTAAGTACACCCCTCAGTGACATTTGTGTAAATCTTTTCTTCTATCTTTTCATGTGACAACACTGAAGAAATGACACTTGTCTACAATGTAAAGTAGTGAGTGTACAGCTTGTATAACAGTGTAAATTTACTGTCCCCACAAAATAACTCAACACACAGCCATTAATGTCTAAACCGCTGGCAACAAAAGTCAGTACACCCCTAAGTGAAAATGTCCAAATTGGGCCCAAAGTGTCAATATTTTGTGTGGCCACCATTATTTTCCAGCACTGCCTTAACCCTCTTGGGCATGGAGGTCACCAGAGCTTCACAGGTTGTCACTGGAGTCCTCTTCCCCTCCCCCATGATGACATCACAGAGCTGGTGGATGTTAGAGACCTTGCGCTCCTCCACCTTTCGTTTGAGGATGTCCCACAGATGATCAATAGGGTTTAGGTCTGGAGACATGCTTGGCCAGTCCATCACCTTTACCCTCAGCTTCTTTAGCAAGGCAGTGGTGGTCTTGGAGGTGTGTTTGGGGTGGTTATCATGTTGGAATACTGCCCTGCGGTCCAGTCTCTGAAGGGAGGGGATCATGCTCTGCTTCAGTATGTCACAGTCACAGTGATCTGTAGCCCCCCAGTGCCGGCAGCACTCATGTACCCCCAGACCATGACACATGACACTCCCACCACCATGCTTGACTGTAGACAAGACACACTTGTCTTTGTCCTCCTCACCTGGTTGCCCCCACACACGCTTGTCACCATCTGAACCAAATACGTTTATCTTGGTCTCATCAGACCACAGGACATGGTTCCAGTAATCCATGTCCTTAGTCTGCTTGTCTTCAGCAAACTGTTTGTGGACTTTCTTGTGCATCATCTTTAGAAGAGGCTTCCTTCTGGGATGACAGCCATGCAGACCAATTTGATGCAGTGTGCGGCGTATGGTCTGAGCACTGACAGGCTGACCCCCCACCCCTACAACCTCTGCAGCAATGCTGGCAGCACTCATACGTCTATTTCCCAAAGACAACCTCTGGATATGACGCTGAGCACGTGACCTCAACTTTTTTGGTTGACCATGGCGAGGCCTGTTCTGAGTGGAACCTGTCCTGTTATACCGCTGTATGGTCTTGGCCACCGTGCTGCAGATCAGTTTCAGGGTCTTGGCAATCTTCTTATAGCCTAGGTCATCTTTATGTAGAGCAACAATTCTTTTTTTCAGATCCTCAGAGAGTTCTTTGCCATGAGGTGCCATGTTGTACTTCCAGTGACCAGTATGAGAGAGTGAGAGCGATAACACCAAATTTAACACACCTGCTCCCCATTCACACCTGAGACCTTGTAATACTAACGAGTCACATGACACCGTGGAGGGAAAATGGCTAATTGGGCCCAATTTGGAGATTTTCACTTAGGGGTGTACTCACTTTTGTTGCCAGCGGTTTAGACATTAATGGCTGTGTGTTGAGTTATTTTGAGGGGACAGTAAATTTACACTGTTATACAAGCTGTACACTCACTACTTTACATTGTAGACAAGTGTCATTTCTTCAGTGTTGTCACATGAAAAGATAGAAGGAAAGATTTACACAAATGTCACTGAGGGGTGTACTTACTTTTGTCACATACTGTAGATGATCTCTACTGTCCATCATTACCAAACCCCCATCTCCTCATTCTTCTTGTAGGACCCCCTCATTTCTCTACCAGCCCCCCTCATTCCTCTAGCAGGACCCCCCCTCATTTCTCCAGCAGGACCCCCCCTCAGTTCTCTACCAGCCCCCCTCTCATTTCTCTAGCAGAACCCCCCCTCCTCTAGCAGGATCCCTCATTTCTCTATCAGGACCCCACCATCCCCTCATTTCTCTATCAGGACCCCCTCCATTTCTCTAGTAGGACCCCCCCTCGTTTCTCTATCAGGACCCCCCATCCCCTCATTTCTCTAGTAGGACCCCCCTCATTTCTCTAATAGGACCCCCCCATTTATATAGTAGGACCCCCCTCATTTCTCTAGTAGGACCCCCCTCATTTCTCTAGTAGGACCCCCTCTCATTTCTGTAGTAGGACCCCCCTCATTTCTCTATCAGGACCCCCCTCATTTCTCCAGCAGGACCCCTCTCATTTCTCTATCAGGACCCCCCTCCATTTCTCTAGTAGAACCCCCCATTTCTATAGTAGGACCCCCACCCTCAATTCTCTAGTAGGACCCCTCATTTCTATAGTAGGACCCCCCTCATTTCTATAGTAGGACCCCCCTCATTTCTCTATCAGGGCCCCCTCCATTTCTCTAGTAGGACCCCCCCTCGTTTCTCTATCAGGACCCCCCATCCCCTCATTTCTCTAGTAGGACCCCCCTCATTTCTCTAATAGGACCCCCCCATTTATATAGTAGGACCCCCCTCATTTCTCTAGTAGGACCCCCCTCATTTCTCTAGTAGGACCCCCTCTCATTTCTCTAGTAGGACCCCCCTCATTTCTCTATCAGGACCCCCCTCATTTCTCCAGCAGGACCCCTCTCATTTCTCTATCAGGACCCCCCTCCATTTCTCTAGTAGAACCCCCCATTTCTATAGTAGGACCTCCACCCTCAATTCTCTAGTAGGACCCCTCATTTCTATAGTAGGACCCCCCTCATTTCTCTAGTAGGACCCCCCTCCTCATTTCTCTAGTAGGACCCCCCTCATTTCTCTAGTAGGACCCCCCTCATTTCTCTAGTAGGACCCCCCTCATTTCTCTAGTAGGACCCCCCTCATTTCTCTAGTAGGACCCCCCTCATTTCTCTAGTAGGACCCTCCCTCATTTCTCTAGTAGGACCCCCTCATTTCTCTAGTAGGACCCTCCCTCATTTCTCTAGTAAGACCCCCCATCATTTCTCTAGTAGGACCCCCTCATTTCTCTAGTAGGACCCTCCCTAATTTCTCTAGTAGGACCCCCCTCATTTCTCTAGTAGGACCCCCCTCATTTCTCTAGTAGGACCCTCCCTCATTTCTCTAGAAGGACCCCCTCATTTCTCTAGTAGGACCCTCCCTCATTTCTCTAGTAGGACCCCCCTCATTTCTCTAGTAGGACCCCCCTCATTTCTCTAGTAGGACCCCCCTCATTTCTCTAGTAGGACCCTCCCTCATTTCTCTAGTAGGACCCTCCCTCATTTCTCTAGAAGGACCCCCTCATTTCTCTAGTAGGACCCTCCCTCATTTCTCTAGTAGGACCCCCCTCATTTCTCTAGTAGGACCCCCCTCATTTCTCTAGTAGGACCCCCCCTCATTTCTCTATCAGGACCCCCTCCATTTCTCTAGTAGGACCCCCCCTCGTTTCTCTTTTAGGACCCCCCATCCCCTCATTTCTCTAGTAGGACCCCCCTCATTTCTCTAATAGGACCCCCCCATTTATATAGTAGGACCCCCCTCATTTCTCTAGTAGGACCCCCCTCATTTCTCTAGTAGGACCCCCTCTCATTTCTGTAGTAGGACCCCCCTCATTTCTCTAGTAGGACCCCCCTCATTTCTCTATCAGGACCCCCCTCATTTCTCCAGCAGGACCCCTCTCATTTCTCTATCAGGACCCCCCTCCATTTCTCTAGTAGAACCCCCCATTTCTATAGTAGGACCCCCACCCTCAATTCTCTAGTAGGACCCCTCATTTCTATAGTAGGACCCCCCTCATTTCTCTAGTAGGACCCCCCTCCTCATTTCTCTAGTAGGACCCCCCTCATTTCTCTAGTAGGACCCCCCTCATTTCTCTATCAGGACCCCCCTCATTTCTCTAGTAGGACCCCTCTCATTTCTCTAGTAGGACCCCCCTCATTTCTCTAGTAGGACCCTCCCTCATTTCTCTAGTAGGACCCCCTCATTTCTCTAGTAGGACCCCCCTCATTTCTCTAGTAGGACCCCCCTCATTTCTCTAGTAGGACCCTCCCTCATTTCTCTAGAAGGACCCCCTCATTTCTCTAGTAGGACCCCCTCATTTCTCTAGTAGGACCCCCCTCATTTCTCTAGTAGGACCCTCCCTCATTTCTCTAGAAGGACCCCCTCATTTCTCTAGTAGGACCCTCCCTCATTTCTCTAGTAGGACCCCCCTCATTTCTCTAGTAGGACCCCCCTCATTTCTCTAGTAGGACCCTCCCTCATTTCTCTAGAAGGACCCCCTCATTTCTCTAGTAGGACCCCCTCATTTCTCTAGTAGGACCCCCCTCATTTCTCTAGTAGGACCCTCCCTCATTTCTCTAGAAGGACCCCCCTCATTTCTCTAGTAGGACCCCCCTCATTTCTCTAGTAGGAACCCCCTCATTTCTCTAGTAGGAGTTGGACCCCCCTCATTTCTCTAGTAGGACCCCCCTCATTTCTCTAGTAGGACCCTCCCTCATTTCTCTAGAAGGACCCCCTCATTTCTCTAGAAGGACCCCCTCATTTCTCTAGTAGGACCCTCCCTCATTTCTCTAGTAGGACCCTCCCTCATTTCTCTAGAAGGACCCCCTCATTTCTCTAGAAGGACCCCCTCATTTCTCTAGTAGGACCCTCCCTCATTTCTCTAGTAGGACCCTCCCTCATTTCTCTAGAAGGACCCCCTCATTTCCCTAGTAGGACCCCCCTCATTTCTCTAGTAGGACCCCCCTCATTTCTCTAGTAGGACCCCCCCCATTTCTCTAGTAGGACCCCCCTCATTTCTCTAGTAGGACCCCCCTCATTTCTCTAATAGGACCCCCCCCCCCCATTTATATAGTAGGACCCCCCCTCATTTCTCTAGTAGGACCCCCTCATTTCTCTAGTAGGACCCCCTCTCATTTCTGTAGTAGGACCCCCCTCATTTCTCTATCAGGACCCCCCTCATTTCTCCAGCAGGACCCCTCTCATTTCTCTATCAGGACCCCCCTCCATTTCTCTAGTAGAACCCCCCATTTCTATAGTAGGACCCCCACCCTCAATTCTCTAGTAGGACCCCTCATTTCTATAGTAGGACCCCCCTCATTTCTCTAGTAGGACCCCCCTTCTCATTTCTCTACTAGGACCCCCCTCATTTCTCTATCAGGACCCCCCTCATTTCTCTAGTAGGACCCCCCTTATTTCTCTAGTAGGACCCCCCTCATTTCTCTAGTAGGACCCCCCTCATTTCTCTAGTAGGACCCCCCTCATTTCTCTAGTAGGACCCTCCCTCATTTCTCTAGTAGGACCCCCCATCATTTCTCTAGTAGGACCCCCTCATTTCTCTAGTAGGACCCCCCTCATTTCTCTAGTAGGACCCTCCCTCATTTCTCTAGAAGGACCCCCTCATTTCTCTAGTAGGACCCCCTCATTTCTCTAGTAGGACCCACCTCATTTCTCTAGTAGGACCCTCCCTCATTTCTCTAGAAGGACCCCCTCATTTCTCTAGTAGGACCCTCCCTCATTTCTCTAGTAGGACCCCCCTCATTTCTCTAGTAGGACCCCCTCATTTCTCTAGTAGGACCCCCTCATTTCTCTAGAAGGACCCCCTCATTTCTCTAGTAGGACCCCCCTCATTTCTCTAGTAGGACCCTCCCTCATTTCTCTAGAAGGACCCCCTCATTTCTCTAGTAGGACCCTCCCTCATTTCTTTAGTAGGACCCCCCTCATTTTTCTAGTAGGACCCCCCTCATTTCTCTAGTAGGAACCCCCTCATTTCTCTAGTAGGAGTTGGACCCCCCTCATTTCTCTAGTAGGACCCCCCTCATTTCTCTAGTAGGACCCTCCCTCATTTCTCTAGAAGGACCCCCTCATTTCTCTAGAAGGACCCCCTCATTTCTCTAGTAGGACCCTCCCTCATTTCTCTAGAAGGACCCCCTCATTTCTCTAGAAGGACCCCCTCATTTCTCTAGTAGGACCCTCCCTCATTTCTCTAGTAGGACCCTCCCTCATTTCTCTAGAAGGACCCCCTCATTTCCCTAGTAGGACCCCCCTCATTTCTCTAGTAGGACCCCCCTCATTTCTCTAGTAGGACCCCCCTCATTTCTCTAGTAGGACCCCCCCCCTCATTTCTCTAGTAGGACCCCCCTCATTTCCCTAGTAGGACCCCCCTCATTTCTCTAGTAGGACCCTCCCTCATTTCTCTAGTAGGACCCCCCCATTTCTCTAGTAGGACCCTCCCTCATTTCTCTAGTAGGACCCCCCATTTCTCTAGTAGGACCCCCCCATTTCTCTAGTAGGACCCCCTCATTTCTCTAGTAGGACCCCCCCATTTCTCTAGTAGGACCCCCCCATTTCCCTAGTAGGACCCCCTCATTTCTCTAGTAGGACCCCCCCATTTCTCTAGTAAGACCCCCCTCATTTCTCTAGTAGGACCCCCCATTTCTCTAGTAGGACCCCCCATTTCTCTAGTAGGACCCTCCCCATTTCTCTAGTAGGACCCCCCCATTTCTCTAGTAGGACCCCCCTCATTTCTCTAGTAGGAGTTGGACCCCCCTCATTTCTCTAGTAGGACCCCCCTCATTTCTCTAGTAGGACCCCCTCATTTCTCTAGTAGGACCCCCCACCCCCTCAGTATAATGTGGTGAAGGTCGTAGCCACTTACCTGACGTTGTTATGAAGGACAATTCGGTTCTGTAAGGTAATTTCCCCAATTCCAGCAAAGTAGAGACTGAGGGAGCGCAGACAGGAGTACGGGAGGGGGCCGCAGTCCCCATCATTGTGTACCTGCAGGGGAGACACAAAGCTCATCAACCTATAATAAATGTCCAGCATGCTGGCAATTCTCTGCAAGGAAAATCATACAAATGTAATGGATTGTTCTGATGTCCTTGTGGAGGAGAACATGAAAGACAGATTGGAAGGAGGGGACCGGAGTGAGCTGGGCTGTGATTGGTCAGGATAGAAGGAGCTGGGTTGTGATTGGTCAGGATAGAAGGAGCTGGGCTGCAATTGGTCAGGATAGAGTGAGCTGGCCTGTGATTGGTCTGGATAGAGTAAGCTGACCTGGGATTGATCAGGATAGAGTGAACTGGGTTGTGATTGGTCAGGATAGGGTGAGCTGGCCTGGGATTGGTCAGGATAGAGTGAGCTGGGCAAGGATTGGTCAGAATAGGGTGAGCTGCCACTGGGTATACATCCCCAGAACAGATTGGTCTGACAGATACAATTTGAAGATCCAACCTCCAATCCATTAAAAGTAAGAATGCCACTAACCAATCACAGACATCACAGCACTGACCAATCACAACTAATGGGAATTGGGAAATCTGGGAATTGATTAGGGAATCTGGGAAACGATTGGGAATCTGGGAAATGAACGGGGAACCAGGGAATTGATCTCGGAATTTCAGAAATGATCGGGGAATTTGGGAAATAATTGTGGAATCTGGGAAATAATTGGGAATTGATTGGGGAATCTGGGAATTGATTGGGGAATCTGGGAAACAATTGGAAATCTGAGGATTGATTGGGGAATCTGGGAAACAATTGGAAATCTGAGGATTGATTGGGGGATCTGGGGATTGATTGGGGAATCTGGGAAACAATTGGAAATCTGAGGATTGATTGGGGAATCTGGGAAACAATTGGAAATCTGAGGATTGATTGGGGAATCTGGGAAACAATTGGAAATCTGAGGATTGATTGGGGAATCTGGGAAACAATTGGAAATCTGAGGATTGATTGGGGAATCTGGGAAACAATTGGAAATCTGAGGATTGATTGGGGGATCTGGGGATTGATTGGGGACTCTGGGAAACAATTGGAAATCTGAGGATTGATTGGGGGATCTGGGGATTGATTGGGGAATCTGGGAAACAATTGGAAATCTGAGGATTGATTGGGGGATCTGGGATTGATTGGGGAATCTGGGAAACAATTGGAAATCTGAGGATTGATTGGGGAATCTGGGAAACAATTGGAAATCTGGGGATTGATTGGGGAATCTGGGAAACAATTGGAAATCTGAGGATTGATTGGGGAATCTGGGAAACAATTGGAAATCTGGGGATTGATTGGGGAATCTGGGAAACAATTGGAAATCTGAGGATTGATTGGGGAATCTGGGAAGGTGTTTTTCGGTCATCCGATCTCTCTGCCTCATTTCTCGGACCTGGATGGCGAAGCTGGGCTCGTCGGGGTCGCTGTGTCGCAGGAGGTCGTAGGTGGATGTTCCCGGGTAATAATAATAAACGCCATCAAAGGTTTCATAGTGATATTGTCCCCACGTGCGGCAAATGTTCTCTCTGTCAGCTCCAGTGTTGTAGACTGTGGGATGACAAGACATGAGGAACAGATGAGGAGGACAAGCCACACACACGACAATTGGATGAGATTCTCAGAAAGACACACAAGTACCTATCTGACAACGCGATCCCGAGGCGTTATACCGGCCGCAATCACAGAACTTCTTCTGGACACATTCCCCGCCATTGAAGCATGGAAGCAGCTCTGTGGAGACACAGGACACAGAGATGAGGGGACACAAGGGGACATGAGGGGACATAGGGGGACACACTGGAAATGAGGGGACATGAGGGGAGACCAGAGACAAGGGGACATGAGGGGATACTGGACATGAAGGGACATCAGACATGAGAGGACACCAGACATGAGAAGACACCGGACATGAGGGGACAACGGACATGTGAGGACAACAGACATGAGGGAACACCAGACATGAGGGAACACCAGACATGAGGGGACACCAGACATGAGGGGACACCAGACATGAGGGGACACCAGACATGAGGGAACACCAGACATGAGGGAACACCAGACATGAGGGGACACCAGACATGAGGGGACACTAGACATGTAGGGGCAATGGACATGAGGAGACACAAGGGGACACCGGATATGAGGGGATATCAGACATGAGAGGACACCGGACACGAGGGGACATAAGGGTACACCGGACATGTGAGAACAACAGACATGAGGGGACACCAGATATGAGGGGACACTGGACATGAGGGGACACCAGACATGTGAAGGCACCAGACATGAGGGGACACCAGACATGAGGGAACACCAGACATGAGGGAACACCAGACATGAGGGAACACCAGACATGAGGGGACACCAGACATGTAGGGGCAATGGACATGAGGAGACACAAGGGGACACCGGATATGAGGGGATATCAGACATGAGAGGACACCGGACACAAGGGGACATAAGGGTACACCGGACATGTGAGAACAACAGACATGAGGGGACACCAGATATGAGGGGACACTGGACATGAGGGGACATCAGACATGAGGGGACACCAGACATGAGGGGACACCAGACATGTGAAGGCACCAGACATGAGGGGACACCAGACATGAGGGGACACCAGACATGTGAAGGCACCAGACATGAGGGGACACTAGACATGTAGGGGCACTGGACATGAGGAGACACAAGGGGAAACTGGACATAAGGGGATATCAGACATGAGAGGACACCGGACATGAGGGGACATGAGGGTACACTGGACATGTGGGGACACTAGACATGTGGGGACACCAGACATGAGGGGACACAAGGGGACACAAGGGGAAACTGGACATGAGGGGACATAAGACATGAGAGGACACCGGACATGAGGGGACACAAGACATGAGGGGACACCGGACATAAGGGGGCACCAGACATGTGGGGACACCAAACATGTGGGGACATCAAACATGAGAGGACACCAGACATGTGGGGACACTAGACATGAGGGTACATCAGACATGAGGGGACATCAGACATGAGAGAACACCAGATATGAGGAGACACTGGACATGAGGGGACACCGGACATGTGGGCACATCAGACATGAGAGGACATGAGGGGACACCAGACATGAGAGGACATGAGTGGACACCAGACACGAGGGGACGCCGGACATGAGGGGACACTGGACATGAGGGGACATCAGACATGAGAGGACACCGGACATGTGGGGACACCAGACATGAGGGGACACCAGACATGAGGGGACACCAGACATGAGGGGATATCAGACATGAGAGGACACCGGACATCAGGGGACATGAGGGTACACTGGACATGTGAGAACAACAGACATGAGGGGACATCAGATATGAGGGGACACTGGGGCATGTAAGGGGCACCAGTCATGTGGGGGCACTGGACATGAGAAGACACTGGACATGAGGGGACACAAGGGGACACTGGACATGAGGGGACATCAGACATGAGATGACACCAGACATGAGGGGACACCGGGCATGAGGGGACACCAGAAATGTGGGGGGCACCAGACATGTGGGGGCACTGGACATGAGAGGACACAAGGGGACACTGGACATGTGGGGACACCAGACATGTGGGGACACCAAACATGTGGGGACACCAAAAATGAGAGGACATCAGACATTTGGGGACACTAGACATGAGGGGACACCAGACATGAGGAGACACTGGATATGAAGGGACACCAGACATGTGGGGACACCAGACATAAGGGGATATGAGGGGACACTGGACATGAGGGGACACCAGACATGAGGGGACACCAGACATGAGATAACATGAGGGGACACCAGACATGAGGGGACAAAGAACAAGAGGTAACATGAGGAGACAAGGGACAGGAGGAGACACCGGACATGAGAGGACATGAGAAGACATAAGAGGACTCTGGACGAGAGGACATGTGGGGACACGAAAAGACATGAGAGGACACCGGACATGAGGAACACCGGACACGAGGGGACACAAGGAGACATCGGACATGAGAGCACATCACACATGAGGGGACATGAGGAGACACTGGACATGAGAGGACATCACACATGAGTGGACATGAGGAGACACTGAACATGAGGTGACACTAGCAGACAATGGACATGAGGGGACACAAGGAGACACCGGACATGAGAGGACAACACATGAGGGGACATGAGGAGACACCAAACATGAGGTGACACGAGGAGACACCGAACATGAGAGGACATGAGAAGACATGAGAGGACACCGGACGAGAGGACATGTGGGGACACAAGAAGACAAGAGAGGACACCGGACATGAGGAACACCGGACATGAGGGGACACAAGGAGACATCGGACATGAGAGCACATCACACATGAGGGGACATGAGGAGACACTGGACATGAGAGGACATAACACATGAGGGGACATGAGGCGACACCGAACATGAGGTGACACGAGGAGACACCGAACATGAGAGGACATGAGAAGACATGAGAGGACACTGGACGAGAGGATATGTGGGGACACGAGAAGACATGAGGACATGAGGGGACACCGGACATGAGGGGACACAAGGAGACACTGGACACGAGAGGACATCACACATGAGGGGGCATGAGTAGACACTGGACATGAGGGGACACAAGGAGACACCAGTCATGAAGAGACACAGGACATGAGAGGATATGAGAGGACATCAGTCATGAGGGGACATGAGAGGACATGAGAAGACATGAGAGGACACCGGATGAGAGGACATGTGTGGACACGAGAAGACATGAGGGCACCGGACATGAGGGGACACAAGGAGACACCAGACATGAGAGGACACCACACATGAGGGGACACAAGGAGACACCGGTCATGAGGAGACACCAGACATGAGGGGACATGAAAGGACACCAGACATGAGGGGACATGAGAGGACATGAGAAGACATGAGAGGATACCGGACATGAGGGGACACTAGACACTGGACATGAGAGCATAAGGGGACAACGGACATGAGGGGACACTTGGCACAAGGGGACACAGGACAGAAACATGAGGGGGAACTCCACCATCACTGGGTTCTCTCTGATTTTAGCAGAAGATCCACCTCAGAAAAACTGTGTAGAGTGCATGCCAGGGGCCACATTCCTGCTACTGAGGGCCACACTAACCTCTTCCTTTAAAGGAATACTAATTATAAAATAGGAATAGAACCTTTTCCATATTTGCTTTATATTAGATGATTGAAGTCTGAGAACACCTGGCAGGTGCAGCCCGGTTCCTCAGATGTGGGAGGAACTGCTGGAGGAATTCATAAATGGTGAAGTGACCCGGAAAGCAGTCCTCGTCTCCCGGGAACGGAGGTCAGAGGTCCGTGAATTAAACCTTTGAAAAGGCGACTTTCATTAGGCAGGAATTGGCAGTAGACGTATCATGTGACTCATTTTATGAGCTTATTAATCAGAAAAGGCCGATGATGGTGCTCAGTGACATTTCCAGAGATGACCCCTCATATATATTATCTCCACTTTAATAAAGGGCGCTGCCTATCCGAAAACTGTACCAGACTGGGAGGGAGAGGGGAAGAGGACCTGTCTTGTAGCAAGAGACAACCTCATTAGACTCCCCTCTTGTTCTCGGGATCCCTGGGCCTGTTGGTGGTGGGGGGGCTGCAATATCTGGGCAGAAGATGCTTCCAATTTATCTTACCACACTTCACCCGCGGTGCTTTCCTCTCCGCCGCCGCCACTCTGTACACTTCTGATTCCTGGAAAGAGAAGAGAGATCATTAGACTTTTCTCCATCTAATCAGCAAGATCTGCAATATTCTTCCTTCTCCGCTAACTGCTAGAGGAAGAAGGCTGTCAGCAACCACCAGAGGCCCCCCCGGGTGAGCCGCCAGAGGACAGGACCCTGGGTGAGCCGCCAGAGGACAGGCCCCCGGGTGAGCCGCCAGAGGACAGGCCCCCGGGTGAGCCGCCAGAGGACAGGCCCCCGGGTGAGCCGCCAGAGGACAGTCCCCCGGGTGAGCCGCCAGAGGACAGTCCCCTGGGTGAGCCGCCAGAGGACAGGCCCCCGGGTGAGCCTCCAGAGGACAGGCCCCCAGTTGAGCCGCCAGAGGATAGGCCCCCGGATGAGCTGCCAGAGGACAGGCCCCTGGGTGAGCTGCCAGAGGACAGGCCCCTGAGTGAGCTGGAAGAGGACAGGCCCCCAGATGAGCCGCCAGAGGATAGGCCCCTGGGTGAGCCGGAAGAGGACAGGCCCCCGGGTGAGCCGCCAGAGGATAGGCCCCTGGGTGAGCCGGAAGAGGACAGGCCCCCAGATGAGCCGCCAGAGGATAGGCCCCTGGGTGAGCCGCCAGAGGACAGGCTCCCAGGTGAGCCGGAAGAGGACAGGCCCCTGGGTGAGCCGGAAGAGGACAGGCCCTTTGGTGAGCCGCCAGACAGGCCCCCGGGTGAGCCGGAAGAGGACAGGCCCCTGGGTGAGCTGCCAGACAGGCCCCCGGGTGAGCCGGAAGAGGACAGGCCCCCAGATGAGCCGCCAGAGGACAGGCTCCCAGGTGAGCCGGAAGAGGACAGGCCCCTGGGTGAGCCGGAAGAGGACAGGCCCTTTGGTGAGCCGCCAGACAGGCCCCCGGGTGAGCCGGAAGAGGACAGGACCCTGGGTGAGGTGCCAGACAGGCCCCCGGGTGAGCCAGAAGAGGACAGGCCCCTGGGTGAGCCGGAAGAGGACAGGCCCCCGGGTGAGTGGGAAGAGGACAGCCCCCTGGGTGAGATGGCAGAGAGGCCCCCGGGTAGGGTTGCCACCTCATCCCTTTAAACCCGAACACATATTCATTACACAGCTTCTGTGGCTGATTAAGGTGGTAATTAAACTCACTTGCTGGCAGAGGACAGGCCTCTGGGCGAGCTGGAAATTCCTTAACATCACAGCCTGGCAGGGCTGTACACAAGGGCGGTATAGGGGGGCATTATAGGGGGCGGTATAGGGGGGCGGTATAGGGGCGGTATAGGGGGGCGGTATAGGGGGGCGGTATAGGGGCGGTATAGGGGGCCGTATAGGGGGGCAGTAAACATGCAACTTCACTTCAGGCTGCAGAGAAAGCACTATTTGTTTTTAA
>NC_133334.1:0-64251 GCF_042186555.1 Aquarana catesbeiana | reverse complement strand
CCATCCATCCATCCATCCATCCTTCCACTCCCCCATCCATCCATCCTTCCATCCTTCCAGTCCCCATCCATCCATCCATCTACTCCCCCCAATCCATGTCCATCCCCCATCCATCCATCCATCCATCCTTCCACTTCCCCCATCCATCCTTCCACTCCCCCATCCATCCATCCATCCTTCCTCATTCCTGTCCATCCCCATCCATCCATCCATCCTTACCATCCTCTTCCAGGTCCTCCATCCCATCCTTCCACTCCCCCATCCATCCATCCATCCTTCCAACGCTCCAGTCCCCCATCCATCCATCCATCTACTCCCCCATCCATCCACCCACCCCCCATCCCATTCCATCCTTCCATCCACCAACCCCACCCCACTCCACCCAACCCATCCATCCACCCCCATCCATCCATCCACCTTCCAACCCCATCCAACACTCCATCCACCCACCATCCACCCACCATCCACCCCCCCCCCAACCATCACATCCATCCCCCCATCCATCCCCACCCCAACATCCACCTCCCTCCAACCATCCAACCCTCACCATCCTCCACCATCCACCATCCATCCATCACATCCCCACTCCATCCATCCACCATCATCCCATCCATCCAACCTCCCCCACCATCCACCATCCATCCATCCTCACTATCCCCACCATCCAACCACCCTCCATCCATCCCATCCACCACACCCCCACCATCCATCATCCATCCCACACCCCACCAACCATCCACAACCCCACTCCCACCACACCATCCATCCAATCCCATCCCTCCTCACACCTCCATCCAACCCACTCCACCATCCACTCCATCCCATCCATCCCCCTTCCACTCCCCATCCATCCATCCCATCATCCATCATCCCCCATCACCATCCATCCATCCATCATCCCCTCCCATCCATCACTCCCATCCATCATCCTTCCACTCCCCCCATCCATCCATCCATCCCTTCCCACCCCCATCCATCCTTCCATCCCATCCTTTCCACTCCCCCATCCATCCATCCATCCATCTATCCATTCATCCATCCTTCCACTCCCCATCCATCCTTCCACTCCCCCATCCATCCATCCATCCATCCATCCTTCCACATCCCCATCCATCCATCACATCCTCCATCCATCCATCCATCCTTCCACTCCCCCATCCATTCATCCATCCATCCATCCTTCCACTTCCCCATCCATCCATCCACTCCTCCATCCATCCATCCATCCTTCCACTCCCCCATCCATCCATCCATCCTTCCACTCCCCCATCCATTCATCCATCCATCCATTCATCCATCATCCATCCATCCTTCCACTCCCCCATCCATCCATCCTTCCACTCCTCCATCCATCCCATCCACCCCCCATCCATCCATCCATCCATCCATCCATTCCACTCCCCCATCCATCCATCCACTCCCCCATAGATCCATCCATCCATCCTTCCACTCCCCCATCCATCCATCCATCCATCCTTCCACTCCCCCAATCCATCCATCCATCCATCCACTTCCCCATAGATCCATCCATCCATCCATCCTTCCACTCCCCCATCCATCCATCCATCCATCCATCCATCCATCCACTCCCCCAATCCATCCATCCATCCATCCACTCCCCCATCCATCCATCCATCCATCCATCCATCCTTCCACTCCCCCAATCCATCCATCCATCCATCCACTTCCCCATAGATCCATCCATCCATCCATCCTTCCACTCCCCCATCCATCCATCCATCCATCCATCCACTCCCCCATAGATCCATCCATCCATTCATCCTTCCACTCCTCCATCCATCCATCCATCCATCCATCCATCCACTCCCCCATAGATCCATCCATCCATTCATCCATCCAACCTTCCACTCCCCCATCCATCCTTCCACTCCCCCATCCATCCTTCCAGTCCCCCATCCATCCATCCATCCATCCATCTACTCCCCCATCCATTCATCCATCCATCCTTCCACTCCCCCATCCATTCATCCATCCATCCATCCATCCATCCATCCATCCATCCTTCCATCCATCCTTCCACTCCCCCATCCATCCATCCTTCCACTCCTCCATCCATCCATCCACCCCCCCATCCATCCATCCATCCTTCCACTCCCCCATCCATCCTTCCACTCCCCCATCCATCCCATCCATCCATCCATCCATCCTTCCACTCCCCCATCCATCCATCCCTCCACTCCCCCATCCATCCATCCATCCATCCATCCTTCCACTCCCCCATCCATCCATCCTTCCACTCCCCCATCCATCTTTCCACTCCCCCATCCATCCATCCATCCACTTCCCCATCCATCCATCCTTCCACTCCCCCATCCATCCATCCATCCATCCATGTCTCCATCCATCCTTTCACTTCCCCATCCATCCATCCATCCATCCATCCATCCATGTCTCCATCCATCCATCCAACCATGTCTCGATCCATCTATCCATCCATCCATCCATCCTTCCACTCCCCCATCCATCCATCCATCCATCAATCCATCCATGTCTCCATCCATCCTTTCACTTCCCCATCCATCCATCCATCCATGTCTCCATCCATCCATCCAACCATGTCTCGATCCATTTATCCATCCATCCATCCATCCATGTCTCCATCCATCCAAGTCTCCTGTGATGGGAGTTTTAACACAAGAACGGAAGTACAACGTGACCCCAATGGGTCAGCGTCCAGGATGACCTTTGAACCCAGTCAGGAAAGGACATTAGTGGTACACCATAGAACTATATAGGCGGTGTGTGTATGTGTGTGTGTGTGGGGGGGGGGGGGGGTGAGCCAGCGGCAGGTCACAATTATCCTGCACTTAGGTAGCAGCAGCGGATCCACTTACAGACATGGGAGGAATATTTGGGCGCTGCTCCAGGGTCATTCATAGAGATAAACCATTCCAGAGATAAGAAATGTCAACAAGCTATGTTCTCTGAGTTTTGCCAGCAGGAGCCATAGAGGAGGATGAAAGGTTTGCCGGAGGGAAGATGGCAGAGCGCAGCACGCTGGCACCCTGCCCGACTCTAATTGAAAAAGAACTTTCTCCTTTGTTAGTCTGCAAACAGATCCAGAGAGTGTCCCTGGGAGGAGAGGATCCGAGTACAGCCCCTGGGGTCATCCCTTTCTTCAACATTATTCCCAGGGAAGGAGAACGATTAGAAACTCTGCAGAGCACAACAAACACACAAACACCCCCCTGCTGGGAGTACTCCTATTTCTATGGTGCCACCAACACCCACAAACCAACACCTACCATCCAACACCTACCAACCAACACCCACCAACCAACACCTACCAACCAACACCTACCATTCAACACCTACCAACCAACACCTACCATCCAACACCCACCAACCAACACCTGTCATCTAACACCCACCAACCAAAACTCATCGATCACTAAAGTGCTTTGTCAGAGAAGATTATCTGGAGGGTGGACCAACCAACACCTATCATCCAACACCCACCAACCAACACCCACCATCCAACAGCCACCAACTAACACCCACCAACCAACGCCTACCAACCAACACCTACCATCCAGCACCCACTAACCAACACCCACCAACCATCACCTACCAACCAAACACCTACCATTTAACACCTACCAATATAACACCCACCAGCCAACACCTACCATTCAACACCTACCAACCAACATCTACCATTCAACACCTACCATTCAACAGCCACCAACCAACACCTACCATTCAACACCTACCAACCAACACCTACCGTCCAACACCTACCAAACAACACCTACCATCCAACACCCACCAACCAGCACCTACCATCCAACACCTACCAACTAACACCCACTAACCAACACCTGTCATCCACCACCCACCAACCAACACCCACCATCCAACACCCACCAACTAACACCCACCATCCAACAGCCACCAACTAACACCCACCAAGCAACGCCTACCAACTTACACCTACCATCCAACACCCACCAACCAACACCCACCAACCAACACCTACCAACCAAACACCTACCATTCAACACCTACCAACCAACACCTACCATCCAACACCTACCAACCAACACCTACCATTCAACAGCCACCAACCAACACCTACCATTTAACACCTACCAACCAACACCTACCATCCAACACCTACCAACCAACACCTACCATCCAACACCTACCAAACAACACCTACCATCCCACACCCACCAACCAACCCCCACCAACCAACACCTACCATTCAACACCTACCAACCAACACCTACCATCCAACACCTACCATCCAACACCTACCAACCAACACATACCATTCAACACCCACCAACCAACACCCACCAACCAACACCTGTCATCCAACATCCACCAACCAACACCCACCATCCAACACACACCAACCAACACCTACCATCCAACACCTACCAACCAACACCCACCAACCAACACCTACCATTCAACACCCACCAACCAACACCCACCATCCAACACCCACCAACCAGCACCTACCATCCAACACCCACCAACTAACACCCACTAACCAACACCTGTCATCCAACACCCACCAACCAACAACCACCATCCAACACCCACCAACTAACACCCACCAACCAACACCTACCAACCAACACCTACCATCCAACACCCACCAACCAACACCTGTCATCCAACACCCACCAACCAACACCTACCATTCAACACCTACCAACCAACACCTACCATCCAACACCTACCAACTAACACCTACCATCCAACACCTACCAACCAACAACCACCAACCAACACCCACCATCCAACACCCACCAACCAGCACCTACCATCCAACACCTACCATCGTACACCCACCAACCAACGCCTGTCATCCAACACCTACCAACCAACACCCACCAACCAACACCTACCAACCAACACCCACCAACCAACACCTACCAACCAACACCTACCATTCAACACCTACCAACCAACACCTACCATTTAACACCTACCAACCAACACCTACCATTCAACACCTACCAACCAACACCTACCATCCAACACCTACCATCCAACACCTACCAACCAACACCTACCATTCAACACCCACCAACCAACACCTGTCATCCAACACCCACCAACCAACACCCACTAACCAACACCTGTCATCCAACACCCACCAACCAACACCCACCATCCAACACCCACCAACTAACACCCACCAACCAACACCTACCAACCAACACCTACCATCCAACACCCACCAACCAACACCCACCAACCAACACCTACCATCCAACACCTACCAACCAACACCTACCATCCAACACCTACCATCCAACACCTACCAACCAACACCCACCAACTAACAACTACCAACCAACACCTACCAACCAACACCCACCAACCAACACCTCTCATCCAACACCCACCAACCAACACCCACATCCAACACCCACCAACCAACACCTACCATCCAACACTTACCAACCCACACCCACCAACCAACACCTGTCATCCAACACCCACCAACCAAAACTCATCGATCACTAAAGTGCTTTGTCAGAGAAGATTATCTGGAGGGTGGACCAGGTCGAAATGACTGGAGGTGTCAGAGAAGATTATCTGGAGGAAGGACCAACACCTAGAGGTGACTGGAGGTGTCAGAGAAGATTATCTGTTGGAAGGACCAGGTAGAGGTTACTGGAGGTGTCAGAGCCGATTATCTGGAGGAAGGACTGTGTAGAGGTGACTGGAGGTGTCAGAGAAGATTATCTGGGGGAAGGACCAGGTATAGGTGACTGGAGGTGTCATAGAAGATTATCTGGAGGAAGGACCAGGTAGAGGTGACTGAAGGTGTCAGAGAAGATTATCTGGGGAAGGACCAGGTAGAGGTGACTGGAGGTGTCAGAGAAGATTATCTGGGGGAAGGACCAGGTAGAGGTGACTGGAGGTGTTAGAGAAGATTATCTGGAGGAAGAACCAGGTAGAGGTGACTGGAGGTGTCATAGAAGATTATCTGGGGGAAGGACCAGGTATAGGTGACTGGAGGTGTCAGAGAAGATTATCTGGAGGAAGGACCAGGTAGAGGTGACTGGAGGTGTCAGAGAAGATTATCTGGGGGAAGGACCAGGTAGAGGTGACTGGAGGTGTCATAGAAGATTATCCGGGGGAAGGACCAGGTGGAGGTTACTGCAGGTGTCAGAAAAGATTATCTGGAGCTAGGACCAGGTGTCATAGAAGATTATCTGGGGGAAGGACCAGGTATAGGTGATTGGAGGTGTCAGAGAAGATTATCTGGGGAAGGACCAGTTAGAGGTGACTGGAGGTGTCAGAGAAGATTATCTGGGGGAAGGACCAGGTAGAGGTGACTGGAGGTGTTAGAGAAGATTATCTGGAGGAAGAACCAGGTAGAGGTGACTGGAGATGTAATAGAAGATTATCTGGGGGAAGGACCAGGTATAGGTGACTGGAGGTGTCAGAAAAGATTATCTGGAGGAAGGACCAGGTAGAGGTGACTGGAGGTGTCAGAGAAGATTATCTGGGGGAAGGACCAGGTAGAGGTGACTGGAGGTGTCATAGAAGATTATCCGGGGGAAGGACCAGGTGGAGGTTACTGCAGGTGTCAGAAAAGATTATCTGGAGCTAGGACCAGGTGTCATAGAAGATTATCTGGGGGAAGGACCAGGTATAGGTGATTGGAGGTGTCAGAGAAGATTATCTGGAGGAAGGACCAGGTAGAGGTGACTGGAGGTGTCAGAGAAGATTATCTAGGGGAAGGACCAGGTAGAGGTGACTGGAGGTGTCAGAGAAGATTATCTGGGGGAAGGACCAGGTAGAGGTGACTGGAGGTGTCATGGAAGATTATCTGGGAGGAAGGACCAGATAGAGGTAACTGGAGGTGTCACGGAAGATTATCTGGAGGAAGGACCCAGTAGAGGTGAGTGGAGGTGTCAGAGAAGATTATCTGGGGGAAGGACCAGGTAGAGGTGACTGGAGGTTTCATGGAAGATTATCTGGAGGAAGGACCCCGTAGAGGTGACTGGAGGTGTCAGAGATGATTATCTGGGAGAAGGACCAGGTAGAGGTGACTGGAGGTGTCAGAGAAGATTATCTGGGAGAAGGACCAGGTAGAGGTAACTGGAGGTGTCAAAGAAGATTATCTGGAGGAAGGACCAAGTGGAGGTGATGGAGGTGTCATGGAAGATTATCTGGAGGAAGGACCAAGTGGAGGTGACTGGAGGTGTCAGAGAAGATTATCTGGGAGAAGGACTAGGTAGAGGTGACTGGAGGTGTCAGAGAAGATTATATGGGGGAAGGACCAGGTAGAGGTATCTGGAGGTGTCAGAGAAGATTATCTGTAGGAAGAACCAGGTAGACTTGACTGAAGGTGTCATAGAAGATTATCTGGGGGAAGGACCAGGTAGAGGTGACTGGAGGTGTCAGAGAAGATTATCTAGAGGAAGGACCAGGTAGAAGTTACTGGAGGTGTCAGAATAGATTATCTGGAGGAAGGACCAGGTAGAGGTGACTGGAGGTGTCAGAGAAGATTATCTGGGGGAAGGACCAGGTAGAGGTGACTGGAGGTTTCATGGAAGATTATCTGGAGGAAGGACCCGGTAGAGGTGACTGGAGGTGTCAGAGATGATTATCTGGGAGAAGGACCAGGTAGGGTGACTGGAGGTGTCAGAGAAGATTATCTGGGAGAAGGACCAGGTAGAGGTAACTGGAGGTGTCAAAGAAGATTATCTAGAGGAAGGACCAAGTGGAGGTGATGGAGGTGTCATGGAAGATTATCTGGAGGAAGGACCAAGTGGAGGTGACTGGAGGTGTCAGAGAAGATTATCTGGAGGAAGGACCAAGTGGAGGTGACTGGAAGTGTCATGGAAGATTATCTGGAGGAAGGACCAAGTAGAGGTGACTGGAGATGTCAGAGAAGATTATCTGGGAGAAGGAACAGGTAGAGGTATCTGGAGGTGTCAGAGAAGATTATCTGTAGGAAGAACCAGGTAGACTTGACTGAAGGTGTCATAGAAGATTATCTGGGGGAAGGACCAGGTAGAGGTGACTGGAGGTGTCAAAGAAGATTATCTGGAGGAAGGACCAAGTGGAGGTGATGAAGGTGTCATGGAAGATTATCTGGAGGAAGGACTAAGTGGAGGTGATGAAGGTGTCATAGAAGATTATCTGGAGGAAGGACCAAGTGGAGGTGACTGGAGGTGTCAGAGAAGATTATCTGGAGGAAGGACCAAGTGGAGGTGACTGGAAGTGTCATGGAAGATTATCTGGGGGAAGGACCAGGTAGAGGTAACTGGAGGTGTCAAAGAAGATTATCTGGAGGAAGGACCAAGTGGAGGTGATGGAGGTGTCATGGAAGATTATCTGGAGGTAGGACTAAGTGGAGGTGACTGGAGGTGTCAGAGAAGATTATCTGGAGGAAGGACCAAGTGGAGGTGACTGGAAGTGTCATGGAAGATTATCTGGAGGAAGGACCAGGTAGAGGTGACTGGAGATGTCAGAGAAGATTATCTGGGAGAAGGAACAGGTAGAGGTGACTGGAGGTGGCGGCACATCAGCCTCTCTCTAGTCAGCAATGTTACATAGTAGGTGAGGTTGAAAAAAGACACAAGTCCATCAAGTCCAACCTATGTAATTGTGTGTTGGGGTGATTCCGGAATCTGACAGTTGGATGAAATCTGCTTGGATCTCTTCACTCTCCTGGCTTTGTATGACGGAAGTTCTAGTTTTCAGACTGACCGCATATATCAACAGTCAATCTTTGCTTCGAATGTCTCACAACATTCCCTTACAAGAAAGAAGAGAAGGAATCTGGGAAATGGTCACGTACTGGATTGGGGCCCCTGTAGTGCTCAGTAAAAGATCTAACCTCACATCTTTTCCATTTGGAGCAACTCCATATTAAACAACCAGTCTGGAGTCTTCAGCAGGGATCTACCAGTCAGATTTCCACCAGGGAGCACGGCAGGAAAATCACTGAATTACCCATCAGGAATGACCTTCCCAAGGGCCACAAGACAGGGGAATTACTGGAGGGGGCTGTATTATCCCAGATTGAGGAATATGTGGCATTATTGGGATGGGGAGGTTGTATTATCCCAGATTGAGGAATGCATGGCATTATTGGGTAGGGGGAGGTTGTATTATCCCAGATTGAGGAATACATGGAATTATAAGGACAAGGGGAGACTGTATTATCCCAGATTGAGGAATACATGGAATTGTTGGGATGGGGGAGGTTGTAATATCCATGGTTGAGGACTACATGAAATTATTAGGATTGGGAGGCTGTATTATCCCAGACTGAGGAATACATGGAATTATTGGGATGGGGGGGGGGGGGGTTATTATCCCAGATTGAGGAATACATGGAATTATTGGGATGGGGAGGTTGTATTATCCCAGATTGAGGAATACCTGTAATTATTGGGATGGGGGAGGTTGTATTATCCCAGATTGAGGAATACCTGTAATTATTGAGATAGGGGGAGGTTGTATTATCCCAGATGTTAGGAATACGTGGAATTATTGGGATGGGGGAGGTTGTTTTAGCCTAGATTGAGGAATACATGGAATTATTGGGATGGGGGAAGGTTGTATTATCCCAGATTGAGGAATACATGGAATTATTGGGATGGGGGAGGTTGTATTAGCCTAGATTGAGGAATACCTGGAAGTATTGGGATGGGGAGGTTGTATTATCCCAGATTGAGGAACACATGGAATTATTGGGATAAGGGAGGTTGTATTAGCCCAGGTTGAGGAATACATGGGATTATTGGGATAAGGGAGGTTCTATTAACCCAGGTTGAGGAATACATGGAATTATTGGGATAAGGGAGGTTTTATTAGCACAGGTTGAGGAAAACATGGGATTATTGGGATAAGGGAGGTTGTATTAGCCCAGGTTGAGGAATTCATGGAATTATTGAGATGGGGGTTGTATTATCCCAGATAAAGAAATACATGGAATTATTGGGATGGGGGAGGTTGTATTAGCCGAGATTGAGGAATACATGGAATTATTGGGATAAGGGAGGTTCTATTATCCCAGATAGAGAAATACATGGAATTATTGGAATGGGGGAGGTTGTATTATCCCAGGTTGAGGAATATCTGGAATTATTGGGATGGGGGAGGTTGTATTATCCCAGGTTGAGGAATATCTGGAATTATTGGGATGGGGGAGGTTGTATTAGCCGAGGTTGAGGAATACATGGAATTATTGGGATAAGGGAGGTTCTATTACCCCAAGTTGAGGAATACATGGAATTATTGGAATGGGGGAGGTTGTATTATCCCAGGTTGAGGAATATCTGGAATTATTGGGATAAGGGAGGTTATATTAGCCCAGGTTGAGGAATACATGGGATTATTGGGATAAGGGAGGTTGTATTAGCCCAGGTTGAGGAATACATGGGATTATTGGGATAAGGGAGGTTATATTAGCCCAGGTTGAGGAATACATGGGATTATTGGGATGAGGGAGGTTATATTAGCCCAGGTTGAGGAATACATGGGATTATTGGGATAAGGGAGGTTATATTAGCCCAGGTTGAGGAATACATGGAATTATTGGGATAAGGGAGGTTATATTAGCCCAGGTTGAGGAATACATGGAATTATTGGAATGGGGGAGGTTGTATTATCCCAGATTGAGAAATATCTGGAATTATTGGGATAAGGGAGGTTGTATTAGCCCAGGTTGAGGAATACATGGGATTATTGGGATAAGGGAGGTTATATTAGCCCAGGATGAGGAATACATGGAATTATTGGGATAAGGGAGGTTATATTAGCCCAGGATGAGGAATACATGGAATTATTGGGATAAGGGAGGTTATATTAGCCCAGGATGAGGAATACATGGAATTATTGGGATAAGGGAGGTTATATTAGCCCAGGATGAGGAATACATGGAATTATTGGGATAAGGGAGGTTGTATTAGCCCAGGATGAGGAATACATGGCGTTGTGAGATATCCATGGGTTCGGAGACCTTTTCCTGGCACTCTACAAGGCAGATTTGTGTTTGCTGGGAATCGGAGCGTCGAGGTGAGGCGGCGGAGCTTGTTGAACATGAAATGATAGCAGCAGAGATTGCAGCTGTCATTCCCCTCGGCTGCTATTACCGGCTTGGCGTGGGAGAGCCCGGTGTCCGGCTGAGGCCGCGCTCTGTAATGTATAGATTTGGTGTCACCTCCCCCTGTGGATCTCCTTACCTGAGCTCCTTGGGACGTGGGATCCACTTTCTGAAGGACGGCTCGGCTGTTGTTCCTGGGAAGAAGAGAACAAGGCTCAGTCTGTTCTGTGCAGGTAATCCGCACCCATCACCGCTCATGCAGAACACATACTATGCCAGGCTCAGGAATGTCATTTATACTCCGGAGAAAGAAGGAATGTCACTATACGAGGACCATACCCAGTCCATAGAGCTCCACCAGGACTGTCTACTAAGGACTCCAGAGAAAGAATGTCACTGTACGGGGACCATACCCAGTCCATAGAGCTCCACCAGGACTGTCTACTAAGGACTCCAGAGAAAGAATGTCACTATACAGGGACCATACCCAGTCCATAGAGCTCCACCAGGACTGTCTACTAAGGACTCCAGAGAAAGAATGTCACTATACGGGGACCATACCCAGTCCATAGAGCTCCACCAGGACTTTCTACTAAGGACTCCAGAGAAAGAATGGCACTATACGGGGACCATGCCCAGTCCATAGAGCTCCACCAGGACTGAGTACTAAGGACTCCAGAGAAAGAATGTCACTATACGGGGACCATACCCAGTCCATAGAGCTCCACCAGGACTGTCTACTAAGGACTCCAGAGAAAGAATGTCACTATACAGGGACCATACCCAGTCCATAGAGCTCCACCAGGACTGTCTACTAAGGACTCCAGAGAAAGAATGTCACTATACAGGGACCATACCCAGTCCATAGAGCTCCACCAGGACTGTCTACTAAGGACTCCAGAGAAAGAATGTCACTATACAGGGACCATACCCAGTCCATAGAGCTCCACCAGGGCTGTCTACTAAGGACTCCAGAGAAAGAATGTCACTGTACGGGGACCATACCCAGTCCATAGAGCTCCACCAGGACTGTCTACTAAGGACTCCAGAGAAAGAATGTCACTATACGGGGACCATACCCAGTCCATAGAGCTCCACCAGGACTGTCTACTAAGGACTCCAGAGAAAGAATGTCACTATACAGGGACCATACCCAGTCCATAGAGCTCCACCAGGACTGAGTACTAAGGACTCCAGAGAAAGAATGGCACTATACAGGGACCATACCCAGTCCATAGAGCTCCACCAGGAACTGTCTACTAAGGACTCCAGAGAAAGAATGTCACTATACGGGGACCTTACCCAGTCCATAGAGCTCCACCAGGACTGTCTACTAAGGACTCCAGAGAAAGAATGTCACTGTACGGGGACCATACCCAGTCCATAGAGCTCCACCAGGACTGTCTACTAAGGACTCCAGAGAAAGAATGTCACTATACGGGGACCATACCCAGTCCATAGAGCTCCACCAGGACTGTCTACTAAGGACTCCAGAGAAAGAATGGCACTATACGGGGACCATGCCCAGTCCATAGAGCTCCACCAGGACTGAGTACTAAGGACTCCAGAGAAAGAATGTCACTATACGGGGACCATACCCAGTCCATAGAGCTCCACCAGGACTGAGTACTAAGGACTCCAGAGAAAGAATGGCACTATACAGGGACCATACCCAGTCCATAGAGCTCCACCAGGAACTGTCTACTAAGGACTCCAGAGAAAGAATGTCACTATACAGGGACCATACCCAGTCCATAGAGCTCCACCAGGAACTGTCTACTAAGGACTCCAGAGAAAGAATGTCACTATACGGGGACCATACCCAGTCCATAGAGCTCCACCAGGACTGTCTACTAAGGACTCCAGAGAAAGAATGTCACTATACAGGGACCATACCTAGTCCATAGAGCTCCACCAGGACTGTCTACTAAGGACTCCAGAGAAAGAATGTCACTATACAGGGACCATACCCAGTCCATAGAGCTCCACCAGGACTGAGTACTAAGGACTCCAGAGAAAGAGTGTCACTATACAGGGACCATACCCAGTCCATAGAGCTCCACCAGGACTGAGTACTAAGGACTCCAGAGAAAGAATGTCACTATACAGGGACCATACCCAGTCCATAGAGCTCCACCAGGACTGAGTACTAAGGACTCCAGAGAAAGAGTGTCACTATACAGGGACCATACCCAGTCCATAGAGCTCCACCAGGACTGAGTACTAAGGACTCCAGAGAAAGAATGTCACTATACAGGGACCATACCCAGTCCATAGAGCTCCACCAGGACTGTCTACTAAGGACTCCAGAGAAAGAATGTCACAATACGGGGACCATACCCAGTCCATAGAGCTCCACCAGGACTGTCTACTAAGGACTCCAGAGAAAGAATGTCACTATACAGGGACCATACCCAGTCCATAGAGCTCCACCAGGACTGAGTACTAAGGACTCCAGAGAAAGAATGTCACTATACAGGGACCATACCCAGTCCATAGAGCTCCACCAGGACTGAGTACTAAGGACTCCAGAGAAAGAATGTCACTATACAGGGACCATACCCAGTCCATAGAGCTCCACCAGGACTGAGTACTAAGGACTCCAGAGAAAGAATGTCACTATACAGGGACCATACCCAGTCCATAGAGCTCCACCAGGACTGAGTACTAAGGACTCTGGGAACGCTGGGCGGGAGGTTCTCCTCTCTCTGTCAGGTGGGATTTCTGTATCAATCTACGCAAATCAATGATTTCACCTCAATTCTCTGACCAATCACAATCAATACTGCAGATGGCAGGAAATCCTGACAATCACTGAGCATCATAAGACGGCCACATGCAAATTTTCAAAGACAGGCGGAGAGGCGGTGTGCAGTAACCCATAGCAACAAGATTTCACCTGAACACAGCAATAAAAGACAAATTGTGGTCCTGAGGGTTGGTGAACTCGGCAGATTGATGATTAATGGGGATGAATTGGTCATCGCTCTTCTTATATTCCCTCCCCCCTAATCATTTATCTGTAGGATGTCACCATACACTATAAAGAAACATCTACATCTCAGAGAGAAGGAAGAAGCCCGGGGTGACGGAGTGACATTTTCTGCATGAGGAGCCCAGCATGAGGAATCAGGGATGAGGAGGACTCACCTGTCTGCAGGAACACTGGAAGAGGGACGAGGATCCTGAGTGAAGAAATCTGGAAGAGAAATGAATATTCAGTAATCAGCGGAGATATCCGTCCCTCGGGCACACAGCTCACACTTCACTCACCTGTTCTGACCCGATTACCAGGAATCACCAGGATAAGGAGCAGGGCGAGGACGGGGATGTCCATCCCTCCTGAGTCTGGCTGACCTGAACTGTGAGGCTCCAGCAGAGAGGACAGGTAGAGATCTCTGAGCAGGTGGGAGAGGAGGACGCCCCCTGAGCCGACACCACGGCCAGCTTCCATTACACCACCAGGCTCCGGTTACAGCCAATCCCCACCCAAGCTTTCTTCTACTTAATGAAAAGCCGGAGGAGGTGCTGAAGAGGGACTGTCTACCCCCTCACCATGGGACCTCATTCATCTGAAGAGGGACTGTCTACCCCCTCACCATGGGACGTCATTCATCTGAAGAGGGACTGTCTACCCCTCACCATGGGACGTCATTCATCTGAAGAGGGACTGTCTACCCCCTCACCATGGGACACCATTCATCTGAAGAGGGACTGTCTACCCCTCACCATGGGACGTCCTTCATCTGAAGAGGGACTGTCTACCCCTCACCATGGGACACCATTCATCTGAAGAGGGACTGTCTACCCCCTCACCATGGGACACCATTCATCTGAAGAGGGACTGTCTACCCCTTCACCATGAGACGTCCTTCATCTGAAGAGGGACTGTCTACCCCCTCACCATGGGACGTCCTTCATCTGAAGAGGGACTGTCTACCCCTCACCATGGGACGTCATTCATCTGAAGAGGGACTGTCTACCCCTCACCATGGGACGTCATTCATCTGAAGAGGGACTGTCTACCCCTCACCATGGGACGTCATTCATCTGAAGAGGGACTGTCTACCCCTCACCATGGGACACCATTCATCTGAAGAGGGACTGTCTACCCCTCACCATGGGACGTCATTCATCTGAAGAGGGACTGTCTACCCCTCACCATGGGACGTCATTCATCTGAAGAGGGACTGTCTACCCCTCACCATGGGACGTCATTCATCTGAAGAGGGACTGTCTACCCCTCACCATGGGACACCATTCATCTGAAGAGGGACTGTCTACCCCTTCACCATGAGACGTCCTTCATCTGAAGAGGGACTGTCTACCCCCTCACCATGGGACGTCCTTCATCTGAAGAGGGACTGTCTACCCCCTCACCATGGGACGTCATTCATCTGAAGAGGGACTGTCTACCCCCTCACCATGGGACGTCCTTCATCTGAAGAGTGACTGTCTACCCCTCACCATGGGACGTCATTCATCTGAAGAGGGACTGTCTACCCCTCACCATGGGACGTCATTCATCTGAAGAGGGACTGTCTACCCCCTCACCATGGGACGTCATTCATCTGAAGAGGGACTGTCTACCCCTCACCATGGGACGTCATTCATCTGAAGAGGGACTGTCTACCCCCTCACCATGGGACGTCATTCATCTGAAGAGGGACTGTCTACCCCTCACCATGGGACACCATTCATCTGAAGAGGGACTGTCTACCCCCTCACCATGGGACACCATTCATCTGAAGAGGGACTGTCTACCCCCTCACCATGGGACACCATTCATCTGAAGAGGGACTGTCTACCCCCTCACCATGGGACACCATTCATCTGAAGAGGGACTGTCTACCCCCTCACCATGGGACGTCCTTCATCTGAAGAAGGACTGTCTACCCCTCACCATGGGACACCATTCATCTGAAGAGGGACTGAATGCCCACCAGTGCCCAGAGTGCCACCAATCAATGCCCACCAGTGCCACCTACCAATGCCCACCAGTGCCACCTACCAGTGCCCACAGTGCTGCCAATCAATGCCCACCAGTGCCCAGAGTGCCACCAATCAATGCCCACCAGTGCCACCTACCAATGCCCACTAGTGCCACCTACCAGTGCCCACAGTGCCGCTAATCAATGCCCATCAGTGCCCAGAGTGCCGCCAATCAATGCCCACCAGTGCCACCTACCAGTGCCCACAGTGCCGCCAATCAATGCCAACCAATGCCATCTACCAGTGCTCACAGTGCCACCTACCAGTGTCCACAGTGCCACCAATCAATGCCCACCAGTGCCACCTACCAGTGTCCACAGTGCCACCAATCAATGCCCACCAGTGCCACCTACCAGTGCCCACAGTGCTGCCAATCAATGCCGCCAGTGCCCAGAGTGCCACCAATCAATGCCCACCAGTGCCACCTACCAATGCCCACCAGTGCCACCTACCAGTGCCCACAGTGCCGCTAATCAATGCCCATCAGTGCCCAGAGTGCTGCCAATCAATGCCCACCAGTGCCACCTACCAGTGCCCACAGTGCCGCCAATCAATGCCAACCAATGCCATCTACCAGTGCTCACAGTGCCATCTACCAGTGTCCACAGTGCCACCAATCAATGCCCACCAGTGCCACCTACCAGTGCCCACAGTGCCACCTACCAGTGTCCACAGTGCCACCAATCAATGTCCACCAGTGCCACCTACCAGTGTCCACAATGCCACCAATCAATGCCCACCAGTGTCACCTACCAGTGCCCACCAGTGCCACCTACCAGTGCCCACAGTGCCACCAATCAATGCCCATCAGTGCCACTGATCAGTGCTGCCTATTAGTGTCACCTACCAGTGCCCATCAGTGGCACCTCTCAATGCAGCCTCATCAGTGCCCATTAGTGCAGCCTTATCAGCGCACATCAATGAAGGAGAAAATGACCTGTTTTCAAAACTTTATAAGAAACTATAAAACTGTTATTTTTATTTTTTCAAAATTTTCGGTCTTTTTTCACATTTTTTTTTTTAGCAAAAAAAAAAAAAGTGATTACATTGGTTTCCTAATCTGACAGAACACCTGCAGTCAGAAGAAGGCAGCGGACATCTTACTACACCCAGCTACGTCTTCAATTCCATAGTCATTTTAGCATTAAACTGAGTATACGGTATATATATATAAATATAGTATATTGACATTTGTGATGCTGTTTGGATGTTTAATATGTACCAATATGGCCTCCGCCACCTTCCTACAGCTTCTTTCAAAATCTAACATGAAAACAGCATCACAGCTGTCCCTATATTATATATATTGATATACAATCACTTTATTGCTAAGATTACTCTGACATTGAAGACGTGGCTGGGTGTAGTAAGATGTCCGCTGTCGCTTCTTCGGACTGCAGGTGTTCTGTCAGATTAGGAAACCTGATAGTGGTGGAACGCATGCGCAGCTGGCGGAACGTCACTTCCGTTACCTAATCTGACGGAACACCGACACCCATCTACAACAGTCTATGAGACAAAACTCAAACAATGTCCCAGCAGTCTGCAGGAGGACCACCAGATGTTCCCTCTCCAACCCAGTCTGCAGGAGGACCACCATATCCCCTCTCCAACCCAGTCTGCAGGAGGACCACCATATTCCCTCTCCCACCCAGTCTGCATGAGGACCACCATATTCCCTCTCCAACCCAGTCTGCAGGAGGACCACCATATTCCCTCTCCCACCCAGTCTGCATGAGGACCACCATATTCCCTCTCCAACCCAGTCTGCAGGAGGACCACCATATTCCCTCTCCAACCCAGTCTGCAGGAGGACCACCATATTCCCTCTCCAACCCAGTCTGCAGGAGGACCACCAGATGTTCCCTCTCCAACCCAGTCTGCGGGAGGGACACCATATTCCCTCTCCAACCCACTCTGCAGAAGGACCACCATATTCCCTCTCCAACCCAGTCTGCAGGAGGGCCACCATATTCCCTCTCCAACCCAGTCTGCAGGAGGACCACCATATTCCCTCTCCAACCCAGTCATTGGAAGACCACCATATTCCCTCTCCAACCCAGTCTACAGGAGGACCACCATATTCCCTCTCCAACCCAGTCTGCGGGAGGACCACCATATTCCCTCTCCCACCCAGTCTGCAGGAGGACCACCATATTCCCTCTCCAACCCAGTCATTGGAAGACCACCATATTCCCTCTCCAACCCAGTCTGCAGGAGGAACATCATATTCCCTCTCCAACCCAGTCTGCAGGAGGGCCACCATATTCCCTCTCCAACCCAGTCTGCAGGAGGACCACCATATTCCCTCTCCAACCCAGTCAACAGGAGGACCACCATATTCCCTCACCAACCCAGTCTGCAGGAGGGCCACCATATTCCCTCTCCCACCCAGTCTGCAGGAGGACCACCATATTCCCTCTCCAACCCAGTCAACAGGAGGACCACCATATTCCCTCTCCAACCCAGTCTGCAGAAGGACCACCATATTCCCTCTCCAACCCAGTCTGCAGGAGGACCACCATATTCCCTCTCCAACCCAGTCAAAAGGAGGACCAACATATTCCCTCTCCAATCCAGTCTGCAGGAGGACCACCATATTCCCTCTCCAACCCAGTCTGCAAGAGGACCACCAGATGTTCCCTCTCCAACCCAGTCTGCAGGAGGACCACCATATTCCCTCTCCAACCCAGTCTGCAGAAGGACCACCATATTCCCACTCCAACCCAGTCTGCAGGAGGACCACCATATTCCCTCTCCAACCCAGTCTGCAGGAGGACCACCATATTCCCTCTCCAACCCAGTCTGCAGAAGGACCACCATATTCCTTCTCCAACCAAGTCTGCAGGAGGACCACCATATTCCCTCTCCAACCCAGTCTGCAGAAGGACCACCATATTCCCTCTCCAACCCAGTCTACAGGAGGACCACCATATTCCCTCTCCAACCCAGTCTGCAGGAGGGCCACCATATTCCCTCTCCAACCCAGTCTGCAGGAGGGCCACCATATTCCCTCTCCAACCCAGTCTGCAGAAGGACCACCATATTCCCTCTCCAACCCAGTCTGCATGAGGACCACCATATTCCCTCTCCAACCCAGTCTGCATGATGGCCACCATATTCCCTCTCCAACCCAGTCTGCAGGAGGACCAACATATTATCTCTCCAACCCAGTCTGCGGGAGGACCACCATATTCCCTCTCCAACCCAGTCTGCAGGAGGACCACCATATTCCCTCTCCAACCCAGTCTGCGGGAGGGACACCATATTCCTTCTCCAACCCAGTCTGCGGGAGGGACACCATATCCCCTCTCCAACCCAGTCTGCGGGAGGACCACCATATTCCCTCTCCAACCCAGTCTGCGGGAGGGACACCATATTCCTTCTCCAACCCAGTCTGCGGGAGGGACACCATATTCCCTCTCCAACCCAGTCTGCAGGAGGACCACCATATTCCCTCTCCAACCCAGTCTGCAGGAGGACCACCAGATGTTCCCTCTCCAACCCAGTCTGCAGGAGGGCCACCATATTCCCTCTCCAACCCAGTCTGCAGGAGGACCACCAGATGTTCCCTCTCCAACCCAGTCTGCAGGAGGACCACCATATTCCCTCTCCCACCCAGTCTGCAGGAGGGCCACCATATTCCCTCTCCAACCCAGTCTGCAGGAGGGCCACCATATTCCCTCTCCAACCCAGTCTGCAGGAGGACCACCATATTCCCTCTCCCACCCAGTCTGCAGGAGGACCACCATATTCCCTCTCCAACCCAGTCTGCAGGAGGGCCACCATATTCCCTCTCCAACCCAGTCTGCAGGAGGGCCACCATATTCCCTCTCCAACCCAGTCTGCAGGAGGACCACCAGATGTTCCCTCTCCAACCCAGTCTGCAGGAGGACCACCAGATGTTCCCTCTCCAACCCAGTCTGCAGGAGGACCACTATATTCCCTCTCCAACCCAGTCTGCAGGAGGACCACCATATTCCCTCTCCAACCCAGTCTGCAGGAGGAACATCATATTCCCTCTCCAACCCAGTCTGCAGAAGGACCACCATATTCCCTCTCCAACCCAGTCTGCAGGACGACCACCATATTCCCTCTCCAACCCAGTCTGCAGGAGGACCACCAGATGTTCCCTCTCCAACCCAGTCTGCAGGAGGACCACCATATTCCCTCTCCAACCCAGTCTGCAGGAGGACCACCAGATGTTCCCTCTCCAACCCAGTCTGCAGGAGGACCACCATATTGCCTCTCCAACCCAGTCTGCAGGAGGACCACCATATTCCCTCTCCAGGAGAGGGAATATAGTGGCCCTCCTGCAGACTGGGTTGGAGAGGGAACATCTAGTGGTCCATATTCCCTCTCCAACCCAGTCTGCAGAAGGACCACCATATTCCCTCTTCAACCCAGTCTGCAGGAGGACCACCATATTCCCACTCCAACCCAGTCTGCAGGAGGACCACCATATTCCCTCTCCAACCCAGTCTGCAGGAGGACCACCATATTCCCTCTCCAACCCAGTCTGCAGGAGGACCACCATATTCCTTCTCCAACCAAGTCTGCAGGAGGACCACCATATTCCCTCTCCAACCCAGTCTGCAGAAGGACCACCATATTCCCTCTCCAACCCAGTCTACAGGAGGACCACCATATTCCCTCTCCAACCCAGTCTGCAGGAGGGCCACCATATTCCCTCTCCAACCCAGTCTACAGGAGGGCCACCATATTCCCTCTCCAACCCAGTCTGCAGGAGGACCACCATATTCCCTCTCCAACCCAGTCTGCGGGAGGGACACCATATTCCTTCTCCAACCCAGTCTGCGGGAGGGACACCATATTCCCTCTCCAACCCAGTCTGCAGGAGGACCACCATATTCCCTCTCCAACCCAGTCTGCAGGAGGACCACCAGATGTTCCCTCTCCAACCCAGTCTGCAGGAGGGCCACCATATTCCCTCTCCAACCCAGTCTGCAGGAGGACCACCAGATGTTCCCTCTCCAACCCAGTCTGCAGGAGGACCACCATATTCCCTCTCCCACCCAGTCTGCAGGAGGGCCACCATATTCCCTCTCCAACCCAGTCTGCAGGAGGGCCACCATATTCCCTCTCCAACCCAGTCTGCAGGAGGACCACCATATTCCCTCTCCCACCCAGTCTGCAGGAGGACCACCATATTCCCTCTCCAACCCAGTCTGCAGGAGGGCCACCATATTCCCTCTCCAACCCAGTCTGCAGGAGGGCCACCATATTCCCTCTCCAACCCAGTCTGCAGGAGGACCACCAGATGTTCCCTCTCCAACCCAGTCTGCAGGAGGACCACCAGATGTTCCCTCTCCAACCCAGTCTGCAGGAGGACCACTATATTCCCTCTCCAACCCAGTCTGCAGGAGGACCACCATATTCCCTCTCCAACCCAGTCTGCAGGAGGAACATCATATTCCCTCTCCAACCCAGTCTGCAGAAGGACCACCATATTCCCTCTCCAACCCAGTCTGCAGGAGAATCACCATATTCCCTCTCCAACCCAGTCTGCAGAAGGACCACCATATTCCCTCTCCAATCCAGTCTGCAGAAGGACCACCATATTCCCTCTCCAACCCAGTCTGCAGGAGGACCACCATATTCCCTCTCCAATCCAGTCTGCAGGAGGGCCACCATATTCCCTCTCCAACCCAGTCTGCAGAAGGACCACCATATCCCCTCTCCAACCCAGTCTGCAGGAGGACCACCATATTCCCTCTCCAACCCAGTCTGCAGAAGGACCACCATATCCCCTCTCCAACCCAGTCTGCAGGAGGACCACCAGATGTTCCCTCTCCAACCCAGTCTGCAGGAGGACCACCATATTCCCTCTCCAACCCAGTCTGCAGGAGGACCACCAGGTGTTCCCTCTCCAACCCAGTCTGCAGGAGGACCACCATATTCCCTCTCCAACCCAGTCTGCAGGAGGACCACCATATTCCCTCTCCAACCCAGTCTGCAGGAGGACCACCATATTCCCTCTCCAGGAGAGGGAATATGGTGGCCCTCCTGCAGACTGGGTTGGAGAGGGTACATCTAGTGGTCCATATTCCCTCTCCAACCCTGTCTGCAGAAGGACCACCATATTCCCTCTTTAACCCAGTCTGCAGGAGGACCACCATATTCCCACTCCAACCCAGTCTGCAGGAGGACCACCATATTCCCTCTCCAACCCAGTCTACAGGAGGACCACCATATTCCCTCTCCCACCCAGTCTGCAGGAGGACCACCATATTCCCTCTCCAACCCAGTCTGCAGGAGGACCACCATATTCCCTCTCCAACCCAGTCTGCAGGAGGACCAACATATTCCCTCTCCAACCCAGTCTGTAGGAGGACCACCATATTCCCTCTCCAACCCAGTCTGCAGGAGGACCACCATATTCCCTCTCCAACCCAGTCTGCAGGAGGGCCACCATATTTCCTCTCCAACCCAGTCTGCAGAAGGACCACCATATTCCCTCTCCAACCCAGTCTGCAGGAGGACCACCATATTCCCTCTCCAACCCAGTCTGCAGGAGGGCCACCATATTCCCTCTCCAACCCAGTCTGCAGGAGGAACATCATATTCCCTCTCCAACCCAGTCTGCAGAAGGACCACCATATTCCCTCTCCAACCCAGTCTGCAGGAGGACCACCATATTCCCTCTCCAACCCAGTCTGCAGGAGGACCACCATATTCCCTCTCCAACGCAGTCAACAGGAGGACCACCAGATGTTCCCTCTCCAACCCAGTCTGCAGGCGGACCACCATATTCCCTCTCCAACCCAGTCTGCAGGAGGACCACCATATTCCCTCTCCAACCCAGTCTGCAGGAGGACCACCATATTCCCTCTCTAACGCAGTCAACAGGAGGGCCACCATATTCCCTCTCCAACCCAGTCTGCAGGAGGACCACCATATTCCCTCTCCAACCCAGTCTGCAGAAGGACCACCATATCCCCTCTCCAACCCAGTCTGCAGGAGGACCACTGTGACAGGAGGGCCCATGGAACTCAGAATACATCTTATGTCTAAGTCACCCTGTGCTATCCTGGCACAGGGTGAGTGAGAAAATATATCTTGGACTACTTAAAATGGGACAGTAATATTTGTCCACAATATCTCCCAGGATGTATGTAGAGACTCTTATTGGTTTGGTTGATTCTGAACTCAACCTGTTAATTGAATGAGCTGATCACATTAGCCACCAGCACTGGCTAGGAGACGAATGGTCTAGGCTGAGGAGGGGGGAGATTGTTGTTTGTATTGTTAATTGTAATTAGCTCCAGCTATTGTGTTTATAATACTGTGTGAAGCTCGGTGCCCACAAGTCTGTCATCTGGTCTGGGTACATTTTGAAGTAAATTAGCTCATGTTAATTAGGTTAGCTTTGAGTCAGCCTGCTGTATAAATGTGTGTGAGATCTCAAATAAAGAGTTAGTCCTAATGTACTCCAAGACTGGTGTTGTCTAGTTCTTGGGGTTCCTATAGCCAGATCCATTGGACTCGTGTTCCAGAACTTAGGAACCGGTATACTGACGGAAGCACTCAAGCGAAGTGAGGGACGTTCCGTGACAACCACCATATTCCCTCTCCAACCCAGTCTGCAGGAGAACCACCATATTCCCTCTCCAACCCAGTCTGCAGGAGGGCCACCATATTCCCTCTCCAACCCAGCCTGCAGGAGGACCACCATATTCCCTCTCCAACCCAGTCTACAGGAGGACCACCATATTCCCTCTGACCATTACACTGTACAAGATTAATATTACATCTTTCCATCCACTCCAGAAGGGAAACTTTATTGTCCTTATTCAGAGAAATAATCCCAGCCTCACGCTCAGCGTTCATCACGTTGTTGTCCATCATTGGAGAATGATCTGCTCTCTCCATGGGCCATAATCAGTGGGTAGGAGGCTTACGCCTAGTCCTCTCCAAAAGCCCCTGTCCTGCTTGGGTTTGTCACATTTCTCCCCCATCAAAAGTAGACTAACAAGGTCCCAGACCTTCACCTGGTATGAGCATGCGTTCATATAGGTGGTCAACATGATCTCCATTCTGTGCCACAAGGAATAGTTGTCATCAGTAGGTGTGGGGCCGAGGTCATTGACTCTGTCTGGTGGCCAGCTCCTCAGCTGGGTGGTCTTTACCAGGGATGAGCCGAACACCCCCCGGTTCGGTTTACACCAGAACATGCGAACAGGCAAAAAATTTGTTTGAACACGCGAACACCGTTAAAGTCTATGGGACACGAACAAGAATAATCAAAAGTGCTAATTTTAAAGGCTTATATGCAAGTTATTGTCATAAAAAGGGTTTGGGGACCCGAGTCCTGCCCCAGGGGACATGTATCAATGCAAAAAAAAGTTTTAAAAACGGCCATTTTTTCGGGAGCAGTGATTTTAATAATGCTTAAAGTGAAACAATAAAAGTGTAATTTCCCTTTAAATTTCGTACCTGGGGGGGTGTCTATAGTATGCCTGTAAAGGGGCTCATGTTTCCTGTGTTTAGAACAGTCTGACAGCAAAATGACATTTCAAAGGAAAAAAGTCATTTAAAACTACTCGCGGCTATTAATGAATTGCCGGTCCGACAATACACATAAAAGTTAATTGATAAAAACGGCATGGGAATTCCCCACAGGGGAACCCCGAACCAAAATTAAAAAAAAAAATGGCGTGGGGGTCCCCCTAAATTCCATACCAGGCCCTTCAGGTCTGGTATGGATTTTAAGGGGAACCCTGCGCCAAAATTTAAAAAAAAAATGGCGTGGGGTCCCCCCTCACCTGGCAGGCCGCAGGAAAAGAGGGGGGATGAGAGAGCACCCCCCCTCCTGAACCTTACCAGGCCACATGCCCTCAAAATTGGGAGGGTGCTTTGGGGGTCCCCCCCAAAGCACCTTGTCCCCATGTTGATGGGGACAAGGGCCTCATCCCCACAACCCTTGCCCGGTGGTTGTGGGGATCTATGGGCGGGGGGCTTATTGAAATCTGGAAGCCCCCTTTAACAAGGGGACCCCCATATCCTGCCCCCCCATGTAAAATGGTAAGGGGGTACCTACCATTTCACAAAAAACTGTCAAAAATGTTAAAAATGACAAGATACAGTTTTTGACAATTCCTTTATTTAAAATCTTCTTCTATCTTCTATCTTCGGTTTCTTCCTCCATCTTCTTCTTCCTCCGATCCTCTGCTTCTTGCTCCGGTGTTCTTGTCCGGCATCTTCCTCCGCGGTGTCTTCTTCCCTTCTTCGTGCTCGGTCGCTCCGCATCCATGATAGGAGGCTCCCGCTGTGTGACACTTCTCGTCTTCTGACTGTTCCTAAATAACAGAGGGCGGGGCCACCCGGTGACCCCGCCCCCCTTTGACGCACGGGGACTTGACGGGGACTTCCCTGAGGCTTTCCCCGTGATGTCAGAGGGGGTGGACAGGGAAGTTTGATTTGATCCTTTTACGGGACTTTAAAGGGGACACCTACTCGTGAGTAATAGAGTATTTGAATGCTTTTATGGATACAATACCGTAACACATGCCTTCCAAGCAATACGATATGACATACCTCTTTGTTTGCTGATTCCAATCAGACCAATCAGAGGTACTCTCCGTATGTGTGTTCCATATATACCGGAGTTCTATGATTGTGGATCTTTTGTATATTGTATTGCTATTTTTCATGTTTGTATAATGTATCCTGTACCCTATGTATGCTCATCTGTTGTACCCTAGACCTACCCAAACCTATACCCCAATAAATACCTGAACCTTTGCGACCAAACTTATACTATCTATACTCCTTATTATACTCTATTACTCACGAGTAGGTGTCCCCTTTAAAGTCCCGTAAGAGGATCAAATTTCCATTTTTCCCTGACATATTTTGGGATGTGGGTCCACCCTACTCACTAGACCAACATCGCACCACCACCCCTTATTCACGAGAACGAAGAAAGGAAGAAGACGCCGCGGAGGAAGATGCCGGACGAGAACACCGGAGCAAGAGGCAGAGGATCGGAGGAAGATGAAGAAGAAGATGAAGAAGAGAAGAAGATGAAGAGAAGAGCGGTAGCCTCCCTCCATGCCATGGATGCGGACAGGCCCGAGGAGAAGAAGGGAAGAAGACGCCGCGGAGGAGATGCTAGATGAGAACGCCGGAGGAAGAACCAGAAGAGCCAGAAGAAGAAAAAGAAGAAGAAGAAGATGAAGGAAGAAAGAAGAAGCATTTAAATAAAGGAATTGTCAAAAACTGTCTCTTGTCATTTTTAAAATTTTTGACAGTTTTTTAGTGAAATGGTAGGGGTACTTTTGTATCCCCTTACAATTTCACACAAGGGGGGGGCGGGATCTGGGGATCCCCTTGTTAAAGGGGGCTTCCAGATTCCGATAAGCCCCCCGCCCATAGACCCCCACAACCACCGGCCAAGGGTGCTGGGCGGAGGGGGTGATCGCCCCGGTTCCCTGAAGCTGTAGAGACACTGTAGGTGCTGGGTGGTGGGGCGGAACACCCCGGTTCCCTGTAGCTGTAGAGATACTCTAGGTGCTGGGCGGAGGGACCGATCGCCCCGGTTCCCTGAAGCTGTAGAGACACTGTAGGTGCTGGGCGGAGGGGCCGATCGCCCCGGTTCCCTGAAGCTGTAGAGACACTGTAGGTGCTGGGCGGAGGGGCCGATCGCCCCGGTTCCCTGAAGCTGTAGAGACACTGTAGGTGCTGGGCGGAGGGGCCGATCGCCCCGGTTCCCTGAAGCTGTAGAGACACTGTAGGTGCTGGGCGGAGGGACTGAACGCCCTGGTTCCCTGTAGCTGTAGAGACACTGTAGGTGCTGGGCAGAGGGGCGGAACGCCCCGGTTCCCTGTAGCTGTAGAGACACTGTAGATGCAGGGTGGAGGGGGTGATCGCCCCGGTTCCCTGAAGCTGTAGAGACACTGTAGGTGCTGGGCGGAGGGACCGATCGTCCCGGTTCCCTGAAGCTGTAGAGACACTGTAGGTGCTGGGTGGAGGGACCGAACGCCCCGGTTCCCTGTAGCTGTAGAGACATTGTAGGTGCTGGGTGGAGGGGCGGAACACGCCGGTTCCCTGTAGCTGTAGAGATACTCTAGGTGCTGGGCGGAGGGGCCGATCGCCCCGGTTCCCTGAAGCTGTAGAGACACTGTAGGTGCTGGGCAGAGGGGGCGATCTCCCGGTTCCCTGAAGCTGTAGAGACACTGTAGGTGCTGGGCGGAGGGGCCGATCGCCCCGGTTCCCTGTAGCTGTAGAGACACTGTAGGTGCTGGGTGGAGAGGGTGATCGCCTTGGTTCCCTGAAGCTGTAGAGACACTGTAGGTGCTGGGCGGAGGGGGTGATCGCCCCGGTTCCCTGAAGCTGTAGAGACACTGTAGGTGCTGGGCGGAGGGGCCGATCGCCCCGGTTCCCTGAAGCTGTAGAGACACTTGTCAGGAAAAGCCCTCTTGCAAATATCCCAGCAAACTAAAGTTTAAAGGAATGCCTGTGCACAGAAGCGCCATCCAGCGCTCTCGCGCGCGCAATAGCGCCAATTGCACTAACGTGCGCATGCGCAATAGCGCCAATATCGGCGCCCTGTGACAGCACTTGGCGCCAAAGGGGCTATTTAAAGAGGACTGTTCCACTGCTGCCTTGCTGTCCGGTCTACAGCGTTCCTGAAGACCCCTTGTGCCCTGTTACTTGCATTTGCTACCTGATACCTGTTGGACTGTTCCTGACTACTCTGTTTCTGCCTGCCCTGATTCCGGCTTTTGGACTTTGACTATTCTCCCGGATTTACCTTCTGTACCTGATCTGCCTGTCTGTGTTTGACCCGGCTTGCCTGCACCCTGCTGTCTACATACTGCTGCTGGACTACAAGACACCTCCCTGCTGTCTGCATCCTGCTGCTGGACTACAAGACACCTCCCTGCTGTCTGCATCCTGCCGCTGGACTACAAGACACCTCCCTGCTGTCTGCATCCTGCTGCTGGACTACAAGACACCTCCCTGCTGTCTGCATCCTGCTGCTGGACTACAAGACACCTCCCTGCTGTCTGCATCCTGCTGCTGGACTACAAGACACCTCCCAGCTGTCTACATCCTGCTGCTGGACTACAAGACACCTCCCTGCTGTCCACATCCTGCTGCCGGACTACAGAACACCTCCCAGCTGACTACCTGATTCAGCTCTCTGCTCCAGCCTTCCAGTCAGGCACTTGTGCCCCTTCGCACTCCCGAGCCCCTGTCATCACTACCAGGGGTTCCCGAGTCGGAGGTATACGAGAGGCCGTTCCCTGCATTCCGGGCTCTACCTACCAGGTACGTGACAACACTGTAGGTGCTGGGTGGACGGAACTGAACGCCCCGGTTCCCTGTAGCTGTAGAGACACTGTAGGTGCTGGGCAGAGGGGCGGAACGCCCCGGTTCCCTGTAGCTGTAGAGACACTGTAGGTGCTGGGTGGAGGTGGTGATCGCCCCGGTTCCCTGAAGCTGTAGAGCCACTGTAGGTGCTGGGCGGAGGGGCCGATCGTCCCGGTTCCCTGAAGCTGTAGAGACACTGTAGGTGCTGTTTGGAGGGACCGAACGCCCCGGTTCCCTGTAGCTGTAGAGACACTATAGGTGCTGGGCGGAGGGGCGGAACACCCTGGTTCCCTGTAGCTGTAGAGATACTCTAGGTGCTGGGCGGAGGGGCCGATCGCCCCGGTTCCCTGAAGCTGTAGAGACACTGTAGGTGCTGTTTGGAGGGACCGAACGGCCCGGTTCCCTGTAGCTGTAGAGACACTGTAGGTGCTGGGCGGAGGGGCGGAACACCCCTGTTCCCTGTAGCTGTAGAGATACTCTAGGTGCTGGGCGGAAGGGCCGATCGCCCCGGTTCCCTGAAGCTGTAGAGACACTGTAGGTGCTGGGCGAAGGGACTGAACGCCCTGGTTCCCTGTAGCTGTAGACCCACTGTAGGTGCTGGGCAGAGGGGCGGAACGCCCCGGTTCCCTGTAGCTGTAGAGACACTGTAGGTGCAGGGTGGAGGGGGTGATCGCCCCGGTTCCCTGAAGCTGTAGAGACACTGTAGGTGCTGGGCGGAGGGGCCGATCGTCCCGGTTCCCTGAAGCTGTAGAGACACTGTAGGTGCTGGGTGGAGGGACCGAACGCCCCGGTTCACTGTAGCTGTAGAGACACTGTAGGTGCTGGGCGGAGGGACGGAACACCCCGGTTCCCTGTAGCTGTAGAGATACTCTAGGTGCTGGGCGGAGGGGCCGATCGCCCCGGTTCCCTGAAGCTATAGAGACACTGTAGGTGCTGGGCGGAGGGGCCGATCGCCCCGGTTCCCTGAAGCTGTAGAGACACTGTAGGTGCTGGGCGGAGGGGGTGATCGCCCTGGTTCCCTGAAGCTGTAGAGACACTGTAGGTGCTGGGCAGAGGGGGAGATCGCCCCGGTTCCCTGAAGCTGTAGAGACATTGTAGGTGCTGGGCACAGGGGTTGATCGCCCCGGTTCCCTGAAGCTGTAGAGACACTGTAGCTGCTGGGCGGAGGGGTTGATCGCCCCGGTTCCCTGAAGCTGTAGAGACACTGTAGGTGCTGGGCGGAGGGGCCGATCGCCCCGGTTCCCTGAAGCTGTAGAGACACTGTAGGTGCTGGGCGGAGGGGCCGATTGCCCCGGTTCCCTGTAGCTGTAGAGACACTGTAGGTGCTGGGCAGAGAGGGTGATCGCCCTGGTTCCCTGAAACTGTAGAGACACTGTAAGTGCTGGGCGAAGGGGGTGATCGCCCCGGTCCCCCGAAGCTGTAGAGACACTGTAGGTGCTGGGTGGAGGGGCAGAACACCCCGGTTCCCTGTAGCTGTAGAGATACTCTAGGTGCTGGGCGGAGGGACCGATCGCCCCGGTTCCCTGAAGCTGTAGAGACACTGTAGGTGCTGGGCGGAGGGGCGGATTGCCCCGGTTCCCTGAAGCTGTAGAGACACTGTAGGTGCTGGGCGGAGGGGCCGATCGCCCCGGTTCCCTGAAGCTGTAGAGACACTGTAGGTGCTGGGCGGAGGGGCCAATCGCCCCGGTTCCCTGAAGCTGTAGAGGCACTGTAGGTGCTGGGCAGAGGGACTGAACTCCCCGGTTCCCTGTAGCTGTAGAGACACTGTAGGTGCTGGGCAGAGGGGCGGAACGCCCCGGTTCCCTGTAGCTGTAGAGACACTGTAGGTGCAGGGTGGAGGGGGTGATCGCCCCGGTTCCCTGAAGCTGTAGAGACACTGTAGGTGCTGGGCGGAGGGGCCGATCGTCCCGATTCCCTGAAGCTGTAGAGACACTGTAGGTGCTGGGTGGAGGGACCGAACGCCCCGGTTCCCTGTAGCTGTAGAGACACTGTAGGTGCTGGGCGGAGGGGCGGAACACCCCGGTTCCCTGTAGCTGTAGAGATACTCTAGGTGCTGGGCGGAGGGGCCGATCGCCCCGGTTCCCTGAAGCTGTGGAGACACTGTAGGTGCTGGGCGGAGGGGCCGAACGCCCCGGTTCCCTGAAGCTGTAGAGACACTGTAGGTGCTGGGCGGAGGGGCCGATCGTCCCGGTTCCCTGAAGCTGTAGAGACACTGTAGGTGCTGGGTGGAGGGACCGAATGCCCCGGTTCCCTGTAGCTGTAGAGACACTGTAGGTGCTGGGCGGAGGGACGGAACACCCCGGTTCCCTGTAGCTGTAGAGATACTCTAGGTGCTGGGCGGAGGGGCCGATCGCCCCGGTTCCCTGAAGCTATAGAGACACTGTAGGTGCTGGGCGGAGGGGCCGATCGCCCCGGTTCCCTGAAGCTGTAGAGACACTGTAGGTGCTGGGCGGAGGGGGTGATCGCCCTGGTTCCCTGAAGCTGTAGAGACACTGTAGGTGCTGGGCGGAGGGGGAGATCGCCCCGGTTCCCTGAAGCTGTAGAGACACTGTAGGTGCTGGGCAGAGGGGTTGATCGCCCCGGTTCCCTGAAGCTGTAGAGACACTGTAGGTGCTGGGCGGAGGGGTTGATCGCCCCGGTTCCCTGAAGCTGTAGAGACACTGTAGGTGCTGGGCGGAGGGGGCGATCGCCCCGGTTCCCTGAAGCTGTAGAGACACTGTAGGTGCTGGGCGGAGGGGCCGATCGCCCCGGTTCCCTGTAGCTGTAGAGACACTGTAGGTGCTGGGCAGAGAGGGTGATCGCCCTGGTTCCCTGAAACTGTAGAGACACTGTAAGTGCTGGGCGAAGGGGGTGATCGCCCCGGTCCCCCGAAGCTGTAGAGACACTGTAGGTGCTGGGTGGAGGGGCAGAACACCCCGGTTCCCTGTAGCTGTAGAGATACTCTAGGTGCTGGGCGGAGGGACCGATCGCCCCGGTTCCCTGAAGCTGTAGAGACACTGTAGGTGCTGGGCGGAGGGGCGGATCGCCCCAGTTCCCTGAAGCTGTAGAGACACTGTAGGTGCTGGGCGGAGGGGCCGATCGCCCCGGTTCCCTGAAGCTGTAGAGACACTGTAGGTGCTGGGCGGAGGGGCCAATCGCCCCGGTTCCCTGAAGCTGTAGAGGCACTGTAGGTGCTGGGCGGAGGGACTGAACTCCCCGGTTCCCTGTAGCTGTAGAGACACTGTAGGTGCTGGGCAGAGGGGCGGAACGCCCCGGTTCCCTGTAGCTGTAGAGACACTGTAGGTGCAGGGTGGAGGGGGTGATCGCCCCGGTTCCCTGAAGCTGTAGAGACACTGTAGGTGCTGGGCGGAGGGGCCGATCGTCCCGATTCCCTGAAGCTGTAGAGACACTGTAGGTGCTGGGTGGAGGGACCGAACGCCCCGGTTCCCTGTAGCTGTAGAGACACTGTAGGTGCTGGGCGGAGGGGCGGAACACCCCGGTTCCCTGTAGCTGTAGAGATACTCTAGGTGCTGGGCTGAGGGGCCGATCGCCCCGGTTCCCTGAAGCTGTGGAGACACTGTAGGTGCTGGGCGGAGGGGCCGAACGCCCCGGTTCCCTGAAGCTGTAGAGACACTGTAGGTGCTGGGCGGAGGGGCCAATCACCCCGGTTCCCTGAAGCTGTAGAGACACTGGAGGTGCTGGGCAGAGGGGGCGATCTCCTGGTTCCCTGAAGCTGTAGAGACACTGTAGGTGCTGGGCGGAGGGGCCGATCGCCCCGGTTCCCTGTAGCTGTAGAGACACTGTAGGTGCTGGGTGGAGAGGGTGATCGCCCTGGTTTCCTGAAGCTGTAGAGACACTGTAGGTGCTGGGCGGAGGGGGTGATCGCCCCGGTTCCCTGAAGCTGTAGAGACACTGAAGGTGCTGGGCCGAGGGGCCGATCGCCTCGGTTCCCTGAAGCTGTAGAGACACTGTAGGTGCTGGGCGGACGGAACTGAACGCCCCGGTTCCCTGTAGCTGTAGAGACACTGTAGGTGCTGGGAAGAGGGGCGGAACGCCCCGGTTCGCTGTAGCTGTAGAGACACTGTAGGTGCTGGGTGGAGGTGGTGATTGCCCCGGTTCCCTGAAGCTGTAGAGCCACTGTAGGTGCTGGGCGGAGGGGCCGATCGTCCCGGTTCCCTGAAGCTGTAGAGACACTGTAGGTGCTGTTTGGAGGGACCGAATGCCCCGGTTCCCTGTAGCTGTAGAGACACTGTAGGTGCTGGGCGGAGGGGGTGATTGCCCTGGTTCCCTGAAGCTGTAGAGACACTGTAGGTGCTGGGCAGAGGGGGAGATCGCCCCGGTTCCCTGAAGCTGTAGAGACACTGTAGGTGCTGGGCAGAGGGGTTGATCGCCCCGGTTCCCTGAAGCTGTAGAGACACTGTAGGTGCTGGGCGGAGGGGTCGATCGCCCCGGTTCCCTGAAGCTGTAGAGACACTGTAGGTGCTGGGCGGAGGGGCCAATCGCCCCGGTTCCCTGAAGCTGTAGAGACACTGTAGGTGCTGGGCGGAGGGGCCGATCGCCCCGGTTCCCTGTAGCTGTAGAGACACTGTAGGTGCTGGGCGGAGGGGGAGATCGCCCCGGTTCCCTGAAGCTGTAGAGACACTGTAGGAGCTGGGCAGAGGGGTTGATCGCCCCGGTTCCCTGAAGCTGTAGAGACACTGTAGGTGCTGGGCGGAGGGGTTGATCGCCCCGGTTCCCTGAAGCTGTAGAGACACTGTAGGTGCTGGGCGGAGGGGGTGATCGCCCTGCTTCCCTGAAGCTGTAGAGACACTGTAGGTGCTGGGCGGAGGGGGTGATCGCCCCGGTTCCCTGAAGCTGTAGAGACACTGTAGGTGCTGGGCGGAGGGGGTGATCGCCCCGGTTCCCTTAAGCTGTAGAGACACTGTAGGTGCTGGGCGGAGGGGCCGATCGCCTCGGTTCCCTGAAGCTGTAGAGACACTGTAGGTGCTGGGTGGAGGGGCCGATCGCCCCGGTTCGCTGAAGCTGTAGAGACACTGTAGGTGCTGGGTGGAGGGGCCGATCGCCCCGGTTCCCTGTAGCTGTAGAGACACTGTAGGTGCTGAGTGGAGAGGGTGATCGCCCTGGTTCCCTGAAACTGTAGAGACACTGTAGGTGCTGGGCGGAGGGGGTGATCGCCCCGGTTCCCTGAAGCTGTAGAGACACTGTAGGTGCTGGGCGGAGGAGCCGATCGCTCCGGTTCCCTGAAACTGTAGAGATACTGTAGGTGCTGGGTGGAGGGGGTGATCGCCCCGTTTCCCTGAAGCTGTAGAGACACTGTAGGTGCTGGGCGGAGGGGCTGATCGTCCCGGTTCCCTGAAGCTGTAGAGACACTGTAGTTGCTGGGCGGGGGGGCCAATCGCCCCGGTTCCCTGAAGCTGTAGAGACATTGTAGGTGCTGGGCGGAGGGGGTGATTGCCCTTGTCCCCTGAAGCTGTAGAGACACTGTAGGTGCTGGGCGGAGGGGGTGATCGCCCTGCTTCCCTGAAGCTGTAGAGACACTGTAGGTGCTGGGCGGAGGGGGTGATCGCCCCGGTTCCCTGAAGCTGTAGAGACACTGTAGGTGCTGGGCGGAGGGGGTGATCGCCCCGGTTCCCTTAAGCTGTAGAGACACTGTAGGTGCTGGGCGGAGGGGCCGATCGCCTCGGTTCCCTGAAGCTGTAGAGACACTGTAGGTGCTGGGCGGACGGAACTGAACGCCCTGGTTCCCTGTAGCTGTAGAGAAACTGTAGGTGCTGGGCAGAGGGGCGGAACGCCCCGGTTCCCTGTAGCTGTAGAGACACTGTAGGTGCTGGGTGGAGGTGGTGATCGCCCCAGTTCCCTGAAGCTGTAGAGCCACTGTAGGTGCTGGGCGGAGGGGCCGATAGTCCCGGTTCCCTGAAGCTGTAGAGACACTGTAGGTGCTGTTTGGAGGGACCGAACGCCCCGGTTCCCTGTAGCTGTAGAGACACTGTAGGTGCTGGGCGGAGGGGCGAAACACCCCGGTTCCCTGCTGCTGTAGAGACACTGTAGGTGCTGGGCGGAGGGGCCGATCGCCCCGTTTCCCTGAAGCTGTAGAGACACTGTAGGTGCTGGGCGGAGGGGCCGATCGCCCCGGTTCCCTGAAGCTGTAGAGACACTGTAGGTGCTGGGCGGAGGGGCCGATCGCCCCGGTTCCCTGAAGCTATAGAGACACTGTAGGTGCTGGGCGGAGGGGCCGATCGCCCCGGTTCCCTGAAGCTGTAGAGACACTGTAGGTGCTGGGCGGAGGGGGTGATCGCCCTGGTTCCTTGAAGCTGTAGAGACACTGTAGGTGCTGGGCGGAGGGGGAGATCGCTCCGGTTCCCTGAAGCTGTAGAGACACTGTAGGTGCTGGGCAGAGGGGTTGATTGCCCCGGTTCCCTGAAGCTGTAGAGACACTGTAGGTGCTGGACGGAGGGGTTGATCGCCCCGGTTCCCTGAAGCTGTAGAGACACTGTAGGTGCTGGGCGGAGGGGGTGATCGCCCTGGTTCCTTGAAGCTGTAGAGACACTGTAGGTGCTGGGCGGAGGGGGAGATCGCTCCGGTTCCCTGAAGCTGTAGAGACACTGTAGGTGCTGGGCAGAGGGGTTGATTGCCCCGGTTCCCTGAAGCTGTAGAGACACTGTAGGTGCTGGACGGAGGGGTTGATCGCCCCGGTTCCCTGAAGCTGTAGAGACACTGTAGGTGCTGGGCGGAGGGACTGAACACCCCGGTTACCTGTAGCTGTAGAGACACTGTAGGTGCTGGGCGGAGGGACTGAACGCCCCGGTTCCCTGTAGCTGTAGAGACACTGTAGGTGCTGGGCAGAGGGGCGGAACGCCCCGGGTTCCCTGTAGCTGTAGAGACACTGTAGGTGCTGGGCGGAGAGGGTGATCGCCCTGGTTCCCTGAAACTGTAGAGGCACTGTAGGTGCTGGGCGGAGGGGGTGATCGCCCCGGTTCCCTGAAGCTGTAGAGACACTGTAGGTGCTGGGCGGAGGGGCCGATCGCCCCGGTTCCCTGAAGCTATAGAGACACTGTAGGTGCTGGGCGGAGGGACTGAACGCCCGGTTCCCTGTAGCTGTAGAGACACTGTAGGTGCTGGGCGGAGGGACTGAACGCCCCGGTTCCCTGTAGCTGTAGAGACACTGTAGGTGCTGGGCAGAGGGGCGGAACGCCCCGGGTTCCCTGTAGCTGTAGAGACACTGTAGGTGCTGGGCGGAGGGGCCGATCGTCCCGGTTCCCTGAAGCTGTAGAGACACTGTAGGTGCTGGGTGGAGGGACCGAACGCCCCGATTCCCTGTAGCTGTAGAGACACTGTAGGTGCTGGGCGGAGGGGCGGAACACCCCGTTTCCCTGTAGCTGTAGAGATATTCTAGGTGCTGGGCGTAGGGGCCGATCGCCCCGGTTCCCTGAAGCTGTATAGACACTGTAGGTGCTGGGAGGAGGGGCCGATCGCCCCGGTTCCCTGAAGCTGTAGAGACACTGTAGGTGCTGGGCGGAGGGGCCGATCACCCCGGTTCCCTGAAGCTGTATAGACACTGTAGGTGCTGGGCGGAGGGGCCGATCGTCCCGGTTCCCTGAAGCTGTAGAGACACTGTAGGTGCTGGGCGGAGGGGCCGATCGCCCCGGTTCCCTGAAGCTGTAGAGACACTGTAGGTGCTGGGCAGAGGGGGCGATCGCCCCGGTTCCCTGAAGCTGTAGAGACACTGTAGGTGCTGGGCGGGGGGGCCGATCGCCCCGGTTCCCTGAAGCTGTAGAGACACTGTAGGTGCTGGGTGGAGGGGGTGATCCCCCTGGTCCCCTGAAGCTGTAGAGACACTGTAGGTGCTGGGAGGAGGGGGTGATCGCCCCGGTTCCCTGAAGCTGTAGAGACACTGTAGGTGCTGGGCGGAGGGGGTGATCGCCCCGGTTCCCTGAAGCTGTAGAGACACTGTAGGTGCTGGGCGGAGGGGGTGATCGCCCCGGTTCCCTTAAGCTGTAGAGACACTGTAGGTGCTGGGCGGAGGGGCCGATCGCCTCGGTTCCCTGAAGCTGTAGAGACACTGTAGGTGCTGGGCGGACGGAACTGAACGCCCCGGTTCCCTGTAGCTGTAGAGACACTGTAGGTGCTGGGCAGAGGGGCGGAACGCCCCGGTTCCTTGTAGCTGTAGAGACACTGTAGGTGCTGGGTGGAGGTGGTGATCTCCCCGGTTCCCTGAAGCTGTAGAGCCACTGTAGGGTGCTGGGCGGAGGGGGTGATCGCCCTGGTTCCCTGAAGCTGTAGAGACACTGTAGGTGCTGGGCGGAGGGGCCGATCGCCCCGGTTCCCTGTAGCTGTAGAGACACTGTAGGTGCTGGGCGGAGGGGCTGATCGCCCCGATTCCTGAAGCTGTAGAGACACTGTAGGTGCTGGGCGGAGGGGGTGATCGCCCTGGTTCCCTGAAGCTGTAGAGACACTGTAGGTGCTGGGCGGAGGGGGTGATCGCCCTGGTTCCCTGAAGCTGTAGAGACACTGTAGGTGCTGGGCGGAGGGGTTGATCGCCCCGTTTCCCTGAAGCTGTAGAGACACTGTAGGTGCTTGGCGGAGGGGCCAATCGCCCCGGTTCCCTGAAGCTGTAGAGACACTGTAGGTGCTGGGCGGAGGGGCCGATCGCCCCGGTTCCCTGTAACTGTAGAGACACTGTAGGTACTGGGCAGAGAGGGTGATCGCCCTGGTTCCCTGAAACTGTAGAGACACTGTAGGTGCTGGGCGGAGGGGGTGATCGCCCCGGTTCCCTGAAGCTGTAGAGACACTGTAGGTGCTGGGCGGAGGGGCCGATCGCCCCGGTTCCCTGAAGCTATAGAGACACTGTAGGTGCTGGGCGGAGGGACTGAACGCCCCGGTTCCCTGTAGCTGTAGAGACACTGTAGGTGCTGGGCAGAGGGGCGGAACGCCCCGGGTTCCCTGTAGCTGTAGAGACACTGTAGGTGCTGGGTGGAGGGGGTGATCGCCCCGGTTCCCTGAAGCTGTAGAGACACTGTAGGTGCTGGGCAGAGGGGGCGATCGCCCCGGTTCCCTGAAGCTGTAGAGACACTGTAGGTGCTGGGCAGAGGGGGCTATCGCCCCGGTTCCCTGAAGCTGTAGAGACACTATAGGTGCTGGGCGGGGGGGGCGATCGCCCCGGTTCCCTGAAGCTGTAGAGACACTGTAGGTGCTGGGCGGAGGGGGTGATCGCCCTGGTTCCCTGAAGCTGTAGAGACACTGTAGGTGCTGGGCGGAGGGGGTGATCGCCCCGGTTCCCTGAAGCTGTAGAGACACTGTAGGTGCTGGGCGGAGGGGCCGATCGCCCCGGTTCCCTGAAGCTGTAGAGATACTGTAGGGTGCTGGGCGGAGGGGGTGATCGCCCTGGTTCCCAGAAGCTGTAGAGACACTGTAGGTGCTGGAGGGGCCGATCGCCCCGGTTCCCTGTAGCTGTAGAGACAATGTAGGTGCTGGGCGGAGGGGGTGATCGCCCTGGTTCCCTGAAGCTGTAGAGACACTGTAGGTGCTGGGCGGAGGGGCCGATCGCCCCGGTTCCCTGAAGCTGTAGAGATACTGTAGGGTGCTGGGCGGAGGGGGTGATCGCCCTGGTTCCCAGAAGCTGTAGAGACACTGTAGGTGCTGGAGGGGCCGATCGCCCCGGTTCCCTGTAGCTGTAGAGACACTGTAGGTGCTGGGCGGAGGGGCCGATCGCCCCGGTTCCCTGAAGCTGTAGAGACACAGTAGGTGCTGGGCGGAGGGGGTGATCGCCCTGGTTCCCTGAAGCTGTAGAGACACTGTAGGTGCTGGGCGGAGGGGGTGATCGCCCTGGTTCCCTGAAGCTGTAGAGACACTGTAGGTGCTGGACGGAGGGGCCGATCGCCCCGGTTCCCTGAAGCTGTAGAGACACTGTAGGTGCTGGGCGGAGGGGGTGATCGCCCCGGTTCTCTGAAGCTGTAGAGACACTGTAGGTGCTGGGCGGAGGGGGTGATCGCCCCGGTTCCCTGAAGCTGTAGAGACACTGTAGGTGCTGGGCGGAGGGGGTGATCGCCCCGGTTCCCTGAAGTTGTAGAGACACTGTAGGTGCTGTGCGGAGGGGGTGATCGCCCCGGTTCCCTGAAGCTGTAGAGACACTGTAGGTGCTGGGCGGAGGGGGTGATTGCCCTGGTTCCCTGAAGATGTAGAGACACTGTAGGTGCTGGGCGGAGGGGCCGATCGCCCCGGTTCCCTGAAGCTGTAGAGACACTGTAGGGTGCTGGGCGGAGGGGGTGATCGCCCTGGTTCCCTGAAGCTGTAGAGACACTGTAGGTGCTGGGCGGAGGGGCCGATCGCCCCGGTTCCCTGTAGCTGTAGAGACACTGTAGGTGCTGGGCGGAGGGGCCGATCGCCCCGGTTCCTGAAGCTGTAGAGACACTGTAGGTGCTGGGCGGAGGGGGTGATCGCCCCGGTTCCCTGAAGCTGTAGAGACACTGTAGGTGCTGGGCAGAGGGGTTGATCGCCCCGGTTCCCTGAAGCTGTAGAGACACTGTAGGTGCTGGGCGGAGGGGTTGATCGCCCCGTTTCCCTGAAGCTGTAGAGACACTGTAGGTGCTTGGCGGAGGGGCCAATCGCCCCGGTTCCCTGAAGCTGTAGAGACACTGTAGGTGCTGGGCGGAGGGGCCGATCGCCCCGGTTCCCTGTAACTGTAGAGACACTGTAGGTGCTGGGCAGAGAGGGTGATCGCCCTGGTTCCCTGAAACTGTAGAGACACTGTAGGTGCTGGGCGGAGGGGGTGATCGCCCCGGTTCCCTGAAACTGTAGAGACACTGTAGGTGCTGGGCGGAGGGGCCGATCGCCCCGGTTCCCTGAAGCTATAGAGACACTGTAGGTGCTGGGCGGAGAGACTGAACGCCCCGGTTCCCTGTAGCTGTAGAGACACTGTAGGTGCTGGGCAGAGGGGCGGAACGCCCCGGGTTCCCTGTAGCTGTAGAGACACTGTAGGTGCTAGGAGGAGGGGGTGATCGCCCAGGTTCCCTGAAGCTGTAGAGACACTGTAGGTGCTGGGCAGAGGGGGCGATCGCCCCGGTTCCCTGAAGCTGTAGAGACACTGTAGGTGCTGGGCAGAGGGGGCTATCGCCCCGGTTTCCTGAAGCTGTAGAGACACTATAGGTGCTGGGCGGGGGGGGGCGATCGCCCCGGTTCCCTGAAGCTGTAGAGACACTGTAGGTGCTGGGCGGAGGGGGTGATCGCCCTGGTTCCCTGAAGCTGTAGAGACACTGTAGGTGCTGGGCGGAGGGGGTGATCGCCCCGGTTCCCTGAAGCTGTAGAGACACTGTAGGTGCTGGGCGGAGGGGCCGATCGCCCCGGTTCCCTGAAGCTGTAGAGATACTGTAGGGTGCTGGGCGGAGGGGGTGATCGCCCTGGTTCCCAGAAGCTGTAGAGACACTGTAGGTGCTGGAGGGGCCGATCGCCCCGGTTCCCTGTAGCTGTAGAGACACTGTAGGTGCTGGGCGGAGGGGGTGATCGCCCTGGTTCCCTGAAGCTGTAGAGACACTGTAGGTGCTGGGCGGAGGGGCCGATCGCCCCGGTTCCCTGAAGCTGTAGAGATACTGTAGGGTGCTGGGCGGAGGGGGTGATCGCCCTGGTTCCCAGAAGCTGTAGAGACACTGTAGGTGCTGGAGGGGCCGATCGCCCCGGTTCCCTGTAGCTGTAGAAACACTGTAGGTGCTGGGCGGAGGGGCCGATCGCCCCGGTTCCCTGAAGCTGTAGAGACACAGTAGGTGCTGGGCGGAGGGGGTGATCGCCCTGGTTCCCTGAAGCTGTAGAGACACTGTAGGTGCTGGGCGGAGGGGGTGATCGCCCTGGTTCCCTGAAGCTGTAGAGACACTGTAGGTGCTGGACGGAGGGGCCGATCGCCCCGGTTCCCTGAAGCTGTAGAGACACTGTAGGTGCTGGGCAGAGGGGGCGATCGCCCCGGTTCCCTGAAGCTGTAGAGACACTGTAGGTGCTGTGCGGAGGGGGTTATCGCCCCGGTTCCCTGAAGCTGTAGAGACACTGTAGGTGCTGGGCGGAGGGGGTGATTGCCCTGGTTCCCTGAAGATGTAGAGACACTGTAGGTGCTGGGCGGAGGGGCCGATCGCCCCGGTTCCCTGAAGCTGTAGAGACACTGTAGGGTGCTGGGCGGAGGGGGTGATCGCCCTGGTTCCCTGAAGCTGTAGAGACACTGTAGGTGCTGGGCGGAGGGGCCGATCGCCCCGGTTCCCTGTAGCTGTAGAGACACTGTAGGTGCTGGGCGGAGGGGCCGATCGCCCCGATTCCTGAAGCTGTAGAGACACTGTAGGTGCTGGGCGGAGGGGGTGATCGCCCTGGTTCCCTGAAGCTGTAGAGACACTGTAGGTGCTGGGCGGAGGGGGTGATCGCCCTGGTTCCCTGAAGCTGTAGAGACACTGTAGGTGCTGGGCGGAGGAGTCGATCGCCCCGGTTCCCTGAAGCTATAGAGACACTGCAGGGTGCTGGGCGGAGGGGGTGATCGCCCTGGTTCCCTGAAGCTGTAGAGACACTGTAGGTGCTGGGCGGAGGGAACGATTGCCCCGGTTCCCTGAAGCTGTAGAGACACTGTAGGTGCTGGGCGGAGGGGGTGATCGTCCTGGTTCCTTGAAGCTTTAGAGACACTGTAGGTGCTGGGCGGAGGGGGAGATCGCCCCGGTTCCTTGAAGCTGTAGAGACACTGTAGGTGCTGGGCAGAGGGGTTGATCGCCCCGGTTCCCTGAAGCTGTAGAGACACTGTAGGTGCTGGGCGGAGGGGCCGATCGCCCCGGTTCCCTGAAGCTATAGAGACACTGTAGGTGCTGGGCGGAGGGGCCGATCGCCCCGGTTCCCTGAAGCTGTAGAGACACTGTAGGGTGCTGGGCTGAGGGGCCGATCGCCCCGGTTCCCTGAAGCTGTAGAGACACTGTAGGTGCTGGGCGGAGGGGCCGATCGCCACGGTTCCCTAAAGCTGTAGAGACACTGTAGGTGCTGGGCGGAGGGGCCGATCGCCCCGGTTCCCTGAAGCTATAGAGACACTGTAGGTGCTGGGCGGAGGGGCCGATCGCCCCGGTTCCCTGAAGCTGTAGAGACACTGTAGGTGCTGGGCGGAGGGGGTGATCGTCCTGGTTCCTTGAAGCTTTAGAGACACTGTAGGTGCTGGGCGGAGGGGGAGATCGCCCCGGTTCCCTGAAGCTGTAGAGACACTGTAGGTGCTGGGCAGAGGGGTTGATCGCCCCGGTTCCCTGAAGCTGTAGAGACACTGTAGGTGCTGGGCGGAGGGGCCGATCGCCCCGGTTCCCTGAAGCTATAGAGACACTGTAGGTGCTGGGCGGAAGGGCCGATCGCCCCGGTTCCCTGAAGCTGTAGAGACATTGTAGGTGCTGGGCGGAGGGGGTGATCGTCCTGGTTCCTTGAAGCTTTAGAGACACTGTAGGTGCTGGGCGGAGGGGGAGATCGCCCCGGTTCCCTGAAGCTGTAGAGACACTGTAGGTGCTGGGCAGAGGGGTTGATCGCCCCGGTTCCCTGAAGCTGTAGAGACACTGTAGGTGCTGGGCGGAGGGGTTGATCGCCCCATTTCCCTGAAGCTGTAGAGACACTGTAGGTGCTTGGCGGAGGGGCCAATCGCCCCGGTTCCCTGAAGCTGTAGAGACACTGTAGGTGCTGGGCGGAGGGGCCGATCGCCCCGATTCCCTGTAACTGTAGAGACACTGTAGGTGCTGGGCAGAGAGGGTGATCGCCCCGGTTCCCTGAAACTGTAGAGACACTGTAGGTGCTGGGCGGAGGGGGTGATCGCCCCGGTTCCCTGAAGCTGTAGAGACACTGTAGGTGCTGGGCGGAGGGGCCGATCGCCCCGGTTCCCTGAAGCTATAGAGACACTGTAGGTGCTGGGCGGAGGGACTGAACGCCCCGGTTCCCTGTAGCTGTAGAGACACTGTAGGTGCTGGGCAGAGGGGCGGAACGCCCCGGGTTCCCTGTAGCTGTAGAGACACTGTAGGTGCTGGGTGGAGGGGGTGATCGCCCCGGTTCCCTGAAGCTGTAGAGACACTGTAGGTGCTGGGCAGAGGGGGCGATCGCCCCGGTTCCCTGAAGCTGTAGAGACACTGTAGGTGCTGGGCAGAGGGGGCTATCGCCCCGGTTCCCTGAAGCTGTAGAGACACTATAGGTGCTGGGCGGGGGGGGGCGATCGCCCCGGTTCCCTGAAGCTGTAGAGACACTGTAGGTGCTGGGCGGAGGGGGTGATCGCCCTGGTTCCCTGAAGCTGTAGAGACACTGTAGGTGCTGGGCAGAGGGGGTGATCGCCCCGGTTCCCTGAAGCTGTAGAGACACTGAAGGTGCTGGGCAGAGGGGGTGATCACCCCGGTTCCCTGAAGTTGTAGAGACACTGTAGGTGCTGGGCGGAGGGGGTGATCGCCCTGGTTCCCTGTAGCTGTAGAGACACTGTAGGTGCTGGGCGGAGGGGGTGATCGCCCTGGTTCCCTGAAGCTGTAGAGACACTGTAGGTGCTGGGCGGAGGGGCCGATCGCCCCGGTTCCCTGAAGCTGTAGAGATACTGTAGGGTGCTGGGCGGAGGGGGTGATCGCCCTGGTTCCCAGAAGCTGTAGAGACACTGTAGGTGCTGGAGGGGCCGATCGCCCCGGTTCCCTGTAGCTGTAGAGACACTGTAGGTGCTGGGCGGAGGGGCCGATCGCCCCGGTTCCCTGAAGCTGTAGAGACACAGTAGGTGCTGGGCGGAGGGGGTGATCGCCCTGGTTCCCTGAAGCTGTAGAGACACTGTAGGTGCTGGGCGGAGGGGCCGATCGCCCCGGTTCCCTGAAGCTGTAGAGACACAGTAGGTGCTGGGCGGAGGGGGTGATCGCCCTGGTTCCCTGAAGCTGTAGAGACACTGTAGGTGCTGGGCGGAGGGGGTGATCGCCCTGGTTCCCTGAAGCTGTAGAGACACTGTAGGTGCTGGACGGAGGGGCCGATCGCCCCGGTTCCCTGAAGCTGTAGAGACACTGTAGGTGCTGGGCGGAGGGGGTGATCGCCCCGGTTCTCTGAAGCTGTGGAGACACTGTAGGTGCTGGGCGGAGGGGGTGATCGCCCCGGTTCCCTGAAGCTGTAGAGACACTGTAGGTGCTGGGCGGAGGGGGTGATCGCCCCGGTTCCCTGAAGCTGTAGAGACACTGTAGGTGCTGTGCGGAGGGGGTGATCGCCCCGGTTCCCTGAAGCTGTAGAGACACTGTAGGTGCTGGGCGGAGGGGGTGATTGCCCTGGTTCCCTGAAGATGTAGAGACACTGTAGGTGCTGGGCGGAGGGGCCGATCGCCCCGGTTCCCTGAAGCTGTAGAGACACTGTAGGGTGCTGGGCGGAGGGGGTGATCGCCCTGGTTCCCTGAAGCTGTAGAGACACTGTAGGTGCTGGGCGGAGGGGCCGATCGCCCCGGTTCCCTGTAGCTGTAGAGACACTGTAGGTGCTGGGCGGAGGGGCTGATCGCCCCGATTCCTGAAGCTGTAGAGACACTGTAGGTGCTGGGCGGAGGGGGTGATCGCCCTGGTTCCCTGAAGCTGTAGAGACACTGTAGGTGCTGGGCGGAGGGGGTGATCGCCCTGGTTCCCTGAAGCTGTAGAGACACTGTAGGTGCTGGGCGGAGGAGTCGATCGCCCCGGTTCCCTGAAGCTATAGAGACACTGCAGGGTGCTGGGCGGAGGGGGTGATCGCCCTGGTTCCCTGAAGCTGTAGAGACACTGTAGGTGCTGGGCGGAGGGAACGATTGCCCCGGTTCCCTGAAGCTGTAGAGACACTGTAGGTGCTGGGCGGAGGGGGTGATCGTCCTGGTTCCTTGAAGCTTTAGAGACACTGTAGGTGCTGGGCGGAGGGGGAGATCGCCCCGGTTCCCTGAAGCTGTAGAGACACTGTAGGTGCTGGGCAGAGGGGTTGATCGCCCCGGTTCCCTGAAGCTGTAGAGACACTGTAGGTGCTGGGCGGAGGGGCCGATCGCCCCGGTTCCCTGAAGCTATAGAGACACTGTAGGTGCTGGGCGGAGGGGCCGATCGCCCCGGTTCCCTGAAGCTGTAGAGACACTGTAGGTGCTGGGCGGAGGGGGTGATCGTCCTGGTTCCTTGAAGCTTTAGAGACACTGTAGGTGCTGGGCGGAGGGGGAAATCACCCCGGTTCCCTGAAGCTGTAGAGACACTGTAGGTGCTGGGCAGAGAGGGTGATCGCCCTGGTTCCCTGAAACTGTAGAGACACTGTAGGTGCTGGGCGGAGGGGGTGATCGCCCCGGTTCCCTGAAGCTGTAGAGACACTGTAGGTGCTGGGCGGAGGGGCCGATCGCCCCGGTTCCCTGAAGCTATAGAGACACTGTAGGTGCTGGGCGGAGGAACTGAACGCCCCGGTTCCCTGTAGCTGTAGAGACACTGTAGGTGCTGGGCAGAGGGGCGGAACGCCCCGGGTTGCCTGTAGCTGTAGAGACACTGTAGGTGCTGGGCGGAGGGGCCGATCGCCCCGGTTCCCTGAAGCTGTAGAGACACTGTAGGTGCTGGGCGGAGGGGGTGATCGTCCTGGTTCCTTGAAGCTTTAGAGACACTGTAGGTGCTGGGCGGAGGGGGAGATCGCCCCGGTTCCCTGAAGCTGTAGAGACACTGTAGGTGCTGGGCAGAGGGGTTGATCGCCCCGGTTCCCTGAAGCTGTAGAGACACTGTAGGTGCTGGGCGGAGGGGTTGATCGCCCCGTTTCCCTGAAGCTGTAGAGACACTGTAGGTGCTTGGCGGAGGGGCCAATCGCCCCGGTTCCCTGAAGCTGTAGAGACACTGTAGGTGCTGGGCGGAGGGGCCGATCGCCCCGGTTCCCTGTAACTGTAGAGACACTGTAGGTACTGGGCAGAGAGGGTGATCGCCCTGGTTCCCTGAAACTGTAGAGACACTGTAGGTGCTGGGCGGAGGGGGTGATCGCCCCGGTTCCCTGAAGCTGTAGAGACACTGTAGGTGCTGGGCGGAGGGGCCGATCGCCCCGGTTCCCTGAAGCTATAGAGACACTGTAGGTGCTGGGCGGAGGGACTGAACGCCCCGGTTCCCTGTAGCTGTAGAGACACTGTAGGTGCTGGGCAGAGGGGCGGAACGCCCCGGGTTCCCTGTAGCTGTAGAGACACTGTAGGTGCTGGGTGGAGGGGGTGATCGCCCCGGTTCCCTGAAGCTGTAGAGACACTGTAGGTGCTGGGCAGAGGGGGCGATCGCCCCGGTTCCCTGAAGCTGTAGAGACACTGTAGGTGCTGGGCAGAGGGGGCTATCGCCCCGGTTCCCTGAAGCTGTAGAGACACTATAGGTGCTGGGCGGGGGGGGCGATCGCCCCGGTTCCCTGAAGCTGTAGAGACACTGTAGGTGCTGGGCGGAGGGGGTGATCGCCCTGGTTCCCTGAAGCTGTAGAGACACTGTAGGTGCTGGGCGGAGGGGGTGATCGCCCCGGTTCCCTGAAGCTGTAGAGACACTGTAGGTGCTGGGCGGAGGGGCCGATCGCCCCGGTTCCCTGAAGCTGTAGAGATACTGTAGGGTGCTGGGCGGAGGGGGTGATCGCCCTGGTTCCCAGAAGCTGTAGAGACACTGTAGGTGCTGGAGGGGCCGATCGCCCCGGTTCCCTGTAGCTGTAGAGACACTGTAGGTGCTGGGCGGAAGGGGTGATCGCCCTGGTTCCCTGAAGCTGTAGAGACACTGTAGGTGCTGGGCGGAGGGGCCGATCGCCCCGGTTCCCTGAAGCTGTAGAGATACTGTAGGGTGCTGGGCGGAGGGGGTGATCGCCCTGGTTCCCAGAAGCTGTAGAGACACTGTAGGTGCTGGAGGGGCCGATCGCCCCGGTTCCCTGTAGCTGTAGAGACACTGTAGGTGCTGGGCGGAGGGGCCGATCGCCCCGGTTCCCTGAAGCTGTAGAGACACAGTAGGTGCTGGGCGGAGGGGGTGATCGCCCTGGTTCCCTGAAGCTGTAGAGACACTGTAGGTGCTGGGCGGAGGGGGTGATCGCCCTGGTTCCCTGAAGCTGTAGAGACACTGTAGGTGCTGGACGGAGGGGCCGATCGCCCCGGTTCCCTGAAGCTGTAGAGACACTGTAGGTGCTGGGCGGAGGGGGTGATCGCCCCGGTTCTCTGAAGCTGTAGAGACACTGTAGGTGCTGGGCGGAGGGGGTGATCGCCCCGGTTCCCTGAAGCTGTAGAGACACTGTAGGTGCTGGGCGGAGGGGGTGATCGCCCCGGTTCCCTGAAGTTGTAGAGACACTGTAGGTGCTGTGCGGAGGGGGTGATCGCCCCGGTTCCCTGAAGCTGTAGAGACACTGTAGGTGCTGGGCGGAGGGGGTGATTGCCCTGGTTCCCTGAAGATGTAGAGACACTGTAGGTGCTGGGCGGAGGGGCCGATCGCCCCGGTTCCCTGAAGCTGTAGAGACACTGTAGGGTGCTGGGCGGAGGGGGTGATCGCCCTGGTTCCCTGAAGCTGTAGAGACACTGTAGGTGCTGGGCGGAGGGGCCGATCGCCCCGGTTCCCTGTAGCTGTAGAGACACTGTAGGTGCTGGGCGGAGGGGCCGATCGCCCCGGTTCCTGAAGCTGTAGAGACACTGTAGGTGCTGGGCGGAGGGGGTGATCGCCCCGGTTCCCTGAAGCTGTAGAGACACTGTAGGTGCTGGGCAGAGGGGTTGATCGCCCCGGTTCCCTGAAGCTGTAGAGACACTGTAGGTGCTGGGCGGAGGGGTTGATCGCCCCGTTTCCCTGAAGCTGTAGAGACACTGTAGGTGCTTGGCGGAGGGGCCAATCGCCCCGGTTCCCTGAAGCTGTAGAGACACTGTAGGTGCTGGGCGGAGGGGCCGATCGCCCCGGTTCCCTGTAACTGTAGAGACACTGTAGGTGCTGGGCAGAGAGGGTGATCGCCCTGGTTCCCTGAAACTGTAGAGACACTGTAGGTGCTGGGCGGAGGGGGTGATCGCCCCGGTTCCCTGAAACTGTAGAGACACTGTAGGTGCTGGGCGGAGGGGCCGATCGCCCCGGTTCCCTGAAGCTATAGAGACACTGTAGGTGCTGGGCGGAGAGACTGAACGCCCCGGTTCCCTGTAGCTGTAGAGACACTGTAGGTGCTGGGCAGAGGGGCGGAACGCCCCGGGTTCCCTGTAGCTGTAGAGACACTGTAGGTGCTAGGAGGAGGGGGTGATCGCCCAGGTTCCCTGAAGCTGTAGAGACACTGTAGGTGCTGGGCAGAGGGGGCGATCGCCCCGGTTCCCTGAAGCTGTAGAGACACTGTAGGTGCTGGGCAGAGGCGGCTATCGCCCCGGTTTCCTGAAGCTGTAGAGACACTATAGGTGCTGGGCGGGGGGGGGCGATCGCCCCGGTTCCCTGAAGCTGTAGAGACACTGTAGGTGCTGGGCGGAGGGGGTGATCGCCCTGGTTCCCTGAAGCTGTAGAGACACTGTAGGTGCTGGGCGGAGGGGGTGATCGCCCCGGTTCCCTGAAGCTGTAGAGACACTGTAGGTGCTGGGCGGAGGGGCCGATCGCCCCGGTTCCCTGAAGCTGTAGAGATACTGTAGGGTGCTGGGCGGAGGGGGTGATCGCCCTGGTTCCCTGAAGCTGTAGAGACACTGTAGGTGCTGGGCGGAGGGGGTGATCGCCCCGGTTCCCTGAAGCTGTAGAGACACTGTAGGTGCTGGGCGGAGGGGCCGATCGCCCCGGTTCCCTGAAGCTGTAGAGATACTGTAGGGTGCTGGGCGGAGGGGGTGATCGCCCTGGTTCCCAGAAGCTGTAGAGACACTGTAGGTGCTGGAGGGGCCGATCGCCCCGGTTCCCTGTAGCTGTAGAGACACTGTAGGTGCTGGGCGGAAGGGGTGATCGCCCTGGTTCCCTGAAGCTGTAGAGACACTGTAGGTGCTGGGCGGAGGGGCCGATCGCCCCGGTTCCCTGAAGCTGTAGAGATACTGTAGGGTGCTGGGCGGAGGGGGTGATCGCCCTGGTTCCCAGAAGCTGTAGAGACACTGTAGGTGCTGGAGGGGCCGATCGCCCCGGTTCCCTGTAGCTGTAGAGACACTGTAGGTGCTGGGCGGAGGGGCCGATCGCCCCGGTTCCCTGAAGCTGTAGAGACACAGTAGGTGCTGGGCGGAGGGGGTGATCGCCCTGGTTCCCTGAAGCTGTAGAGACACTGTAGGTGCTGGGCGGAGGGGGTGATCGCCCTGGTTCCCTGAAGCTGTAGAGACACTGTAGGTGCTGGACGGAGGGGCCGATCGCCCCGGTTCCCTGAAGCTGTAGAGACACTGTAGGTGCTGGGCGGAGGGGGTGATCGCCCCGGTTCTCTGAAGCTGTAGAGACACTGTAGGTGCTGGGCGGAGGGGGTGATCGCCCCGGTTCCCTGAAGCTGTAGAGACACTGTAGGTGCTGGGCGGAGGGGGTGATCGCCCCGGTTCCCTGAAGTTGTAGAGACACTGTAGGTGCTGTGCGGAGGGGGTGATCGCCCCGGTTCCCTGAAGCTGTAGAGACACTGTAGGTGCTGGGCGGAGGGGGTGATTGCCCTGGTTCCCTGAAGATGTAGAGACACTGTAGGTGCTGGGCGGAGGGGCCGATCGCCCCGGTTCCCTGAAGCTGTAGAGACACTGTAGGGTGCTGGGCGGAGGGGGTGATCGCCCTGGTTCCCTGAAGCTGTAGAGACACTGTAGGTGCTGGGCGGAGGGGCCGATCGCCCCGGTTCCCTGTAGCTGTAGAGACACTGTAGGTGCTGGGCGGAGGGGCCGATCGCCCCGGTTCCTGAAGCTGTAGAGACACTGTAGGTGCTGGGCGGAGGGGGTGATCGCCCCGGTTCCCTGAAGCTGTAGAGACACTGTAGGTGCTGGGCAGAGGGGTTGATCGCCCCGGTTCCCTGAAGCTGTAGAGACACTGTAGGTGCTGGGCGGAGGGGTTGATCGCCCCGTTTCCCTGAAGCTGTAGAGACACTGTAGGTGCTTGGCGGAGGGGCCAATCGCCCCGGTTCCCTGAAGCTGTAGAGACACTGTAGGTGCTGGGCGGAGGGGCCGATCGCCCCGGTTCCCTGTAACTGTAGAGACACTGTAGGTGCTGGGCAGAGAGGGTGATCGCCCTGGTTCCCTGAAACTGTAGAGAAACTGTAGGTGCTGGGCGGAGGGGGTGATCGCCCCGGTTCCCTGAAACTGTAGAGACACTGTAGGTGCTGGGCGGAGGGGCCGATCGCCCCGGTTCCCTGAAGCTATAGAGACACTGTAGGTGCTGGGCGGAGAGACTGAACGCCCCGGTTCCCTGTAGCTGTAGAGACACTGTAGGTGCTGGGCAGAGGGGCGGAACGCCCCGGGTTCCCTGTAGCTGTAGAGACACTGTAGGTGCTAGGAGGAGGGGGTGATCGCCCAGGTTCCCTGAAGCTGTAGAGACACTGTAGGTGCTGGGCAGAGGGGGCGATCGCCCCGGTTCCCTGAAGCTGTAGAGACACTGTAGGTGCTGGGCAGAGGGGGCTATCGCCCCGGTTTCCTGAAGCTGTAGAGACACTATAGGTGCTGGGCGGGGGGGGGCGATCGCCCCGGTTCCCTGAAGCTGTAGAGACACTGTAGGTGCTGGGCGGAGGGGGTGATCGCCCTGGTTCCCTGAAGCTGTAGAGACACTGTAGGTGCTGGGCGGAGGGGGTGATCGCCCCGGTTCCCTGAAGCTGTAGAGACACTGTAGGTGCTGGGCGGAGGGGCCGATCGCCCCGGTTCCCTGAAGCTGTAGAGATACTGTAGGGTGCTGGGCGGAGGGGGTGATCGCCCTGGTTCCCAGAAGCTGTAGAGACACTGTAGGTGCTGGAGGGGCCGATCGCCCCGGTTCCCTGTAGCTGTAGAGACACTGTAGGTGCTGGGCGGAGGGGGTGATCGCCCTGGTTCCCTGAAGCTGTAGAGACACTGTAGGTGCTGGGCGGAGGGGCCGATCGCCCCGGTTCCCTGAAGCTGTAGAGATACTGTAGGGTGCTGGGCGGAGGGGGTGATCGCCCTGGTTCCCAGAAGCTGTAGAGACACTGTAGGTGCTGGAGGGGCCGATCGCCCCGGTTCCCTGTAGCTGTAGAAACACTGTAGGTGCTGGGCGGAGGTGCCGATCGCCCCGGTTCCCTGAAGCTGTAGAGACACAGTAGGTGCTGGGCGGAGGGGGTGATCGCCCTGGTTCCCTGAAGCTGTAGAGACACTGTAGGTGCTGGGCGGAGGGGGTGATCGCCCTGGTTCCCTGAAGCTGTAGAGACACTGTAGGTGCTGGACGGAGGGGCCGATCGCCCCGGTTCCCTGAAGCTGTAGAGACACTGTAGGTGCTGGGCAGAGGGGGCGATCGCCCCGGTTCCCTGAAGCTGTAGAGACACTGTAGGTGCTGTGCGGAGGGGGTGATCGCCCCGGTTCCCTGAAGCTGTAGAGACACTGTAGGTGCTGGGCGGAGGGGGTGATTGCCCTGGTTCCCTGAAGATGTAGAGACACTGTAGGTGCTGGGCGGAGGGGCCGATCGCCCCGGTTCCCTGAAGCTGTAGAGACACTGTAGGGTGCTGGGCGGAGGGGGTGATCGCCCTGGTTCCCTGAAGCTGTAGAGACACTGTAGGTGCTGGGCGGAGGGGCCGATCGCCCCGGTTCCCTGTAGCTGTAGAGACACTGTAGGTGCTGGGCGGAGGGGCCGATCGCCCCGATTCCTGAAGCTGTAGAGACACTGTAGGTGCTGGGCGGAGGGGGTGATCGCCCTGGTTCCCTGAAGCTGTAGAGACACTGTAGGTGCTGGGCGGAGGGGGTGATCGCCCTGGTTCCCTGAAGCTGTAGAGACACTGTAGGTGCTGGGCGGAGGAGTCGATCGCCCCGGTTCCCTGAAGCTATAGAGACACTGCAGGGTGCTGGGCGGAGGGGGTGATCGCCCTGGTTCCCTGAAGCTGTAGAGACACTGTAGGTGCTGGGCGGAGGGAACGATTGCCCCGGTTCCCTGAAGCTGTAGAGACACTGTAGGTGCTGGGCGGAGGGGGTGATCGTCCTGGTTCCTTGAAGCTTTAGAGACACTGTAGGTGCTGGGCGGAGGGGGAGATCGCCCCGGTTCCTTGAAGCTGTAGAGACACTGTAGGTGCTGGGCAGAGGGGTTGATCGCCCCGGTTCCCTGAAGCTGTAGAGACACTGTAGGTGCTGGGCGGAGGGGCCGATCGCCCCGGTTCCCTGAAGCTATAGAGACACTGTAGGTGCTGGGCGGAGGGGCCGATCGCCCCGGTTCCCTGAAGCTGTAGAGACACTGTAGGGTGCTGGGCTGAGGGGCCGATCGCCCCGGTTCCCTGAAGCTGTAGAGACACTGTAGGTGCTGGGCGGAGGGGCCGATCGCCCCGGTTCCCTGTAGCTGTAAAGACACTGTAGGTGCTGGGCGGAGGGGCCGATCGCCCCGGTTCCTGAAGCTGTAGAGACACTGTAGGTGCTGGGCGGAGGGGGTGATCGCCCTGGTTCCCTGAAGCTGTAGAGACACTGTAGGTGCTGGGCGGATGGGGTGATCGCCCTGGTTCCCTGAAGCTGTAGAGACACTGTAGGTGCTGGGTGGAGGGGGTGATCGCCCCGGTGCCCTGAAGCTGTAGAGACACTGTAGGTGCTGGGCGGAGGGGCCGATCGCCCCGGTTCCCTGAAGCTGTAGAGACACTGTAGGTGCTGGGCGGAGGGGGTGATCGCCACGGTTCTCTGAAGCTGTAGAGACACTGTAGGTGCTGGGCGGAGGGGGTGATCGCCCCGGTTCCCTGAAGCTGTAGAGACACTGTAGGTGCTGAGCGGAGGGGGTGATCGCCCCGGTTCCCTGAAGCTGTAGAGACACTGTAGGTGCTGGGCGGAGGGGCCGATCGCCCCGGTTCCCTGAAGCTGTAGAGACACTGTAGGTGCTGGGCGGAGGGGGTGATCGCCCCGGTGCCCTGAAGCTGTAGAGACACTGTAGGTGCTGGGCGGAGGGGGTGATCGCCCCGGTGCCCTGAAGCTGTAGAGACACTGTAGGTGCTGGGCGGAGGGGCCGATCGCCCCGGTTCATTGAAGCTGTAGAGACACTGTAGGGTGCTGGGCTGAGGGGCCGATCGCCCCGGTTCCCTGAAGCTGTAGAGACACTGTAGGTGCTGGGCGGAGGGGCCGATCGCCCCGGTTCCCTGTAGCTGTAAAGACACTGTAGGTGCTGGGCGGAGGGGCCGATCGCCCTGGTTCCCTGAAGCTGTAGAGACACTGTGATTGGAGGAGATCGATGTACAATGTGATTGGAGGAGATCGATGTACAATGTGATTGGTGGAGATCGATGTACAATGTGATTGGAGGAGATCGATGTACAATGTGATTGGAGGAGATCGATGTACAATGTGATTGGAGGAGATCGATGTACAATGTGATGGGAGGAGATCGATGTACAATGTGATTGGTGGAGATCGATGTACAATGTGATTGGAGGAGATCGGAGGAGATCGATGTACAATGTGATTGGAGGAGATCGATGTACAATGTGATTGGAGGAGATCGATGTACAATGTGATTGGTGGAGATCGATGTACAATGTGATTGGAGGAGATCGATGTACAATGTGATTGGAGGAGATCGGAGGAGATCGATGTACAATGTGATTGGAGGAGATCGATGTACAATGTGATTGGAGGAGATCGATGTACAATGTGATTGGAGGAGATCGATGTACAATGTGATTGGAGGAGATCGATGTACAATGTGATTGGAGGAGATCGGAGGAGATCGATGTACAATGTGATTGGTGGAGATCGATGTACAATGTGATTGGAGGAGATCGATGTACAATGTGATTGGAGGAGATCGGAGGAGATCGATGTACAATGTGATTGGAGGAGATCGATGTACAATGTGATTGGAGGAGATCGATGTACAATGTGATTGGAGGAGATCGATGTACAATGTGATTGGAGGAGATCGGAGGAGATCGATGTACAATGTGATTGGAGGAGATCGATGTACAATGTGATTGGAGGAGATCGATGTACAATGTGATTGGTGGAGATCGATGTACAATGTGATTGGAGGAGATCGGAGGAGATCGATGTACAATGTGATTGGAGGAGATCGATGTACAATGTGATTGGAGGAGATCGATGTACAATGTGATTGGAGGAGATCGGAGGAGATCGATGTACAATGTGATTGGAGGAGATCGGAGGAGATCGATGTACAATGTGATTGGAGGAGATCGATGTACAATGTGATTGGTGGAGATCGGAGGAGATCGATGTACAATGTGATTGGTGGAGATCGGAGGAGATCGATGTACAATGTGATTGGAGGAGATCGGAGGAGATCGATGTACAATGTGATTGGAGGAGATCGATGTACAATGTGATTGGAGGAGATCGATGTACAATGTGATTGGAGGAGATCGGAGGAGATCGATGTACAATGTGATTGGTGGAGATCGATGTACAATGTGATTGGAGGAGATCGATGTACAATGTGATCGGAGGAGATCGATGTACAATGTGATTGGAGGAGATCGATGTACAATGTGATCGGAGGAGATCGATGTACAATGTGATCGGAGGAGATCGATGTACAATGTGATTGGAGGAGATCGATGTACAATGTGATTGGAGGAGATCGATGTACAATGTGATTGGAGGAGATCGATGTACAATGTGATTGGAGGAGATCGGAGGAGATCGATGTACAATGTGATTGGAGGAGATCGATGTACAATGTGATTGGAGGAGATCGATGTACAATGTGATTGGAGGAGATCGATGTACAATGTGATTGGAGGAGATCGATGTACAATGTGATTGGAGGAGATCGATGTACAATGTGATTGGAGGAGATCGATGTACAATGTGATTGGAGGAGATCGATGTACAATGTGATTGGAGGAGATCGATGTACAATGTGATTGGAGGAGATCGATGTACAATGTGATTGGAGGAGATCGATGTACAATGTGATTGGAGGAGATCGATGTACAATGTGATTGGAGGAGATCGGAGCAGATCGATGTACAATGTGATTGGAGGAGATCGATGTACAATGTGATTGGAGGAGATCGATGTACAATGTGATTGGAGGAGATCGATGTACAATGTGATTGGAGGAGATCGGAGGAGATCGATGTACAATGTGATTGGAGGAGATCGGAGGAGATCGATGTACAATGTGATTGGAGGAGATCGATGTACAATGTGATTGGAGGAGATTGGAGGAGATCGATGTACAATGTGATTGGAGGAGATCGATGTACAATGTGATTGGAGGAGATCGATGTACAATGTGATTGGAGGAGATCGATGTACAATGTGATTGGAGGAGATCGATGTACAATGTGATTGGAGGAGATCGATGTACAATGTGATTGGAGGAGATCGATGTACAATGTGATTGGAGGAGATCGATGTACAATGTGATTGGAGGAGATCGGAGGAGATCGATGTACAATGTGATTGGAGGAGATCGATGTACAATGTGATTGGAGGAGATCGGAGGAGATCGATGTACAATGTGATTGGAGGAGATCGATGTACAATGTGATTGGAGGAGATCGGAGGAGATCGATGTACAATGTGATTGGAGGAGATCGATGTACAATGTGATTGGAGGAGATCGATGTACAATGTGATTGGAGGAGATCGGAGGAGATCGATGTACAATGTGATTGGAGGAGATCGATGTACAATGTGATTGGAGGAGATCGATGTACAATGTGATTGGAGGAGATCGATGTACAATGTGATTGGAGGAGATCGATGTACAATGTGATTGGAGGAGATCGATGTACAATGTGATTGGAGGAGATCGGAGGAGATCGATGTACAATGTGATTGGAGGAGATCGATGTACAATGTGATTGGAGGAGATCGATGTACAATGTGATTGGAGGAGATCGATGTACAATGTGATTGGAGGAGATCGATGTACAATGTGATTGGAGGAGATCGGAGGAGATCGATGTACAATGTGATTGGAGGAGATCGATGTACAATGTGATTGGAGGAGATCGATGTACAATGTGATTGGAGGAGATCGATGTACAATGTGATTGGAGGAGATCGATGTACAATGTGATTGGAGGAGATCGGAGGAGATCGATGTACAATGTGATTGGAGGAGATCGATGTACAATGTGATTGGAGGAGATCGATGTACAATGTGATTGGAGGAGATCGGAGGAGATCGATGTACAATGTGATTGGAGGAGATCGATGTACAATGTGATTGGAGGAGATCGATGTACAATGTGATTGGAGGAGATCGATGTACAATGTGATTGGAGGAGATCGATGTACAATGTGATTGGAGGAGATCGATGTACAATGTGATTGGTGGAGATCGGAGGAGATCGATGTACAATGTGATTGGAGGAGATCGATGTACAATGTGATTGGAGGAGATCGGAGGAGATCGATGTACAATGTGATTGGAGGAGATCGATGTACAATGTGATTGGAGGAGATCGATGTACAATGTGATTGGTGGAGATCGGAGGAGATCGATGTACAATGTGATTGGAGGAGATCGATGTACAATGTGATTGGAGGAGATCGATGTACAATGTGATTGGAGGAGATCGATGTACAATATGATTGGAGGAGATCGATGTACAATGTGATTGGAGGAGATCGATGTACAATGTGATTGGAGGAGATCGATGTACAATGTGATTGGAGGAGATCGATGTACAATGTGATTGGAGGAGATCGATGTACAATGTGATTGGTGGAGATCGATGTACAATGTGATTGGAGGAGATCGATGTACAATGTGATTGGAGGAGATCGATGTACAATGTGATTGGAGGAGATCGATGTACAATGTGATTGGAGGAGATCGATGTACAATGTGATTGGAGGAGATCGATGTACAATGTGATTGGAGGAGATCGGAGGAGATCGATGTACAATGTGATCGGAGGAGATCGGAGGAGATCGATGTACAATGTGATTGGAGGAGATCGGAGGAGATCGATGTACAATGTGATCGGAGGAGATCGGAGGAGATCGATGTACAATGTGATTGGTGGAGATCGATGTACAATGTGATTGGAGGAGATCGATGTACAATGTGATTGGAGGAGATCGATGTACAATGTGATTGGAGGAGATCGATGTACAATGTGATTGGAGGAGATCGATGTACAATGTGATTGGAGGAGATCGATGTACAATGTGATTGGAGGAGATCGGAGGAGATCGATGTACAATGTGATTGGAGGAGATCGATGTACAATGTGATTGGAGGAGATCGGAGGAGATCGATGTAAAATGTGATTGGAGGAGATCGATGTACAATGTGATTGGAGGAGATCGGAGGAGATCGATGTACAATGTGATTGGAGGAGATCGATGTACAATGTGATTGGAGGAGATCGGAGGAGATCGATGTACAATGTGATTGGAGGAGATCGATGTACAATGTGATTGGAGGAGATCGGAGGAGATCGATGTACAATGTGATTGGAGGAGATCGATGTACAATGTGATTGGAGGAGATCGATGTACAATGTGATTGGAGGAGATCGATGTACAATGTGATTGGAGGAGATCGATGTACAATGTGATTGGAGGAGATCGGAGGAGATCGATGTACAATGTGATTGGAGGAGATCGATGTACAATGTGATTGGAGGAGATCGATGTACAATGTGATTGGAGGAGATCGATGTACAATGTGATTGGAGGAGATCGGAGGAGATCGATGTACAATGTGATTGGAGGAGATCGATGTACAATGTGATTGGAGGAGATCGGAGGAGATCGATGTACAATGTGATTGGAGGAGATCGGAGGAGATCGATGTACAATGTGATTGGAGGAGATCGATGTACAATGTGATCGGAGGAGATCGATGTACAATGTGATTGGAGGAGATCGATGTACAATGTGATTGGAGGAGATCGATGTACAATGTGATTGGAGGAGATCGGAGGAGATCGATGTACAATGTGATTGGAGGAGATCGATGTACAATGTGATTGGAGGAGATCGGAGGAGATCGATGTACAATGTGATTGGAGGAGATCGGAGGAGATCGATGTACAATGTGATTGGAGGAGATCGATGTACAATGTGATTGGAGGAGATCGATGTACAATGTGATTGGAGGAGATCGATGTACAATGTGATTGGAGGAGATCGATGTACAATGTGATTGGTGGAGATCGATGTACAATGTGATTGGAGGAGATCGATGTACAATGTGATTGGAGGAGATCGATGTACAATGTGATTGGAGGAGATCGGAGGAGATCGATGTACAATGTGATTGGAGGAGATCGGAGGAGATCGATGTACAATGTGATTGGAGGAGATCGATGTACAATGTGATTGGAGGAGATCGATGTACAATGTGATTGGAGGAGATCGATGTACAATGTGATTGGAGGAGATCGATGTACAATGTGATTGGAGGAGATCGGAGGAGATCGATGTACAATGTGATTGGAGGAGATCGGAGGAGATCGATGTACAATGTGATTGGAGGAGATCGATGTACAATGTGATTGGAGGAGATCGGAGGAGATCGATGTACAATGTGATTGGAGGAGATCGATGTACAATGTGATTGGAGGAGATTGGAGGAGATCGATGTACAATGTGATTGGAGGAGATCGATGTACAATGTGATTGGAGGAGATCGATGTACAATGTGATTGGAGGAGATCGGAGGAGATCGATGTACAATGTGATTGGAGGAGATCGATGTACAATGTGATTGGAGGAGATCGGAGGAGATCGATGTACAATGTGATTGGAGGAGATCGATGTACAATGTGATTGGAGGAGATCGATGTACAATGTGATTGGAGGAGATCGATGTACAATGTGATTGGAGGAGATCGGAGGAGATCGATGTACAATGTGATTGGAGGAGATCGGAGGAGATCGATGTACAATGTGATTGGAGGAGATCGATGTACAATGTGATGGAGGAGATCGATGTACAATGTGATTGGAGGAGATCGATGTACAATGTGATTGGAGGAGATCGATGTACAATGTGATTGGAGGAGATCGGAGGAGATCGATGTACAATGTGATTGGAGGAGATCGGAGGAGATCGATGTACAATGTGATTGGAGGAGATCGATGTACAATGTGATTGGAGGAGATCGGAGGAGATCGATGTACAATGTGATTGGAGGAGATTGGAGGAGATCGATGTACAATGTGATTGGAGGAGATCGATGTACAATGTGATTGGAGGAGATCGATGTACAATGTGATTGGAGGAGATCGGAGGAGATCGATGTACAATGTGATTGGAGGAGATCGATGTACAATGTGATTGGAGGAGATCGATGTACAATGTGATTGGAGGAGATCGATGTACAATGTGATTGGAGGAGATCGGAGGAGATCGATGTACAATGTGATTGGAGGAGATCGATGTACAATGTGATTGGAGGAGATCGGAGGAGATCGATGTACAATGTGATTGGAGGAGATCGGAGGAGATCGATGTACAATGTGATTGGAGGAGATCGGAGGAGATCGATGTACAATGTGATTGGAGGAGATCGATGTACAATGTGATTGGAGGAGATCGGAGGAGATCGATGTACAATGTGATTGGAGGAGATCGATGTACAATGTGATTGGAGGAGATCGATGTACAATGTGATCGGAGGAGATCGATGTACAATGTGATTGGAGGAGATCGATGTACAATGTGATTGGAGGAGATCGGAGGAGATCGATGTACAATGTGATTGGAGGAGATCGATGTACAATGTGATTGGAGGAGATCGGAGGAGATCGATGTACAATGTGATTGGAGGAGATCGATGTACAATGTGATTGGAGAGATCGATGTACAATGTGATTGGTGGAGATCGATGTACAATGTGATTGGAGGAGATCGATGTACAATGTGATTGGAGGAGATCGATGTACAATGTGATTGGAGGAGATCGATGTACAATGTGATTGGAGGAGATCGATGTACAATGTGATTGGAGGAGATCGGAGGAGATCGATGTACAATGTGATTGGAGGAGATCGATGTACAATGTGATTGGAGGAGATCGGAGGAGATCGATGTACAATGTGATTGGAGGAGATCGATGTACAATGTGATTGGAGGAGATCGGAGGAGATCGATGTACAATGTGATTGGAGGAGATCGATGTACAATGTGATTGGAGGAGATCGATGTACAATGTGATTGGAGGAGATCGGAGGAGATCGATGTACAATGTGATTGGAGGAGATCGATGTACAATGTGATTGGAGGAGATCGATGTACAATGTGATTGGAGGAGATCGATGTACAATGTGATTGGAGGAGATCGATGTACAATGTGATTGGAGGAGATCGATGTACAATGTGATCGGAGGAGATCGATGTACAATGTGATTGGAGGAGATCGATGTACAATGTGATTGGAGGAGATCGGAGGAGATCGATGTACAATGTGATTGGAGGAGATCGATGTACAATGTGATTGGAGGAGATCGATGTACAATGTGATTGGAGGAGATCGATGTACAATGTGATTGGAGGAGATCGGAGGAGATCGATGTACAATGTGATTGGAGGAGATCGATGTACAATGTGATTGGAGGAGATCGGAGGAGATCGATGTACAATGTGTTTGGAGGAGATCGGAGGAGATCGATGTACAATGTGATTGGAGGAGATCGGAGGAGATCGATGTACAATGTGATTGGAGGAGATCGATGTACAATGTGATTGGAGGAGATCGGAGGAGATCGATGTACAATGTGATTGGAGGAGATCGGAGGAGATCGATGTACAATGTGATTGGAGGAGATCGATGTACAATGTGATTGGAGGAGATCGGAGGAGATCGATGTACAATGTGATTGGAGGAGATCGATGTACAATGTGATTGGAGGAGATCGATGTACAATGTGATTGGAGGAGATCGATGTACAATGTGATTGGAGGAGATCGATGTACAATGTGATTGGAGGAGATCGATGTACAATGTGATTGGAGGAGATCGGAGGAGATCGATGTACAATGTGATTGGAGGAGATCGATGTACAATGTGATTGGAGAAGATCGATGTACAATGTGATTGGAGGAGATCGATGTACAATGTGATTGGAGGAGATCGATGTACAATGTGATTGGAGGAGATCGATGTACAATGTGATTGGAGGAGATTGGAGGAGATCGATGTACAATGTGATTGGAGGAGATCGATGTACAATGTGATTGGAGGAGATCGGAGGAGATCGATGTACAATGTGATTGGAGGAGATCGATGTACAATGTGATTGGAGGAGATCGAGGAGATCGATGTACAATGTGATTGGAGGAGATCGATGTACAATGTGATTGGAGGAGATCGATGTACAATGTGATTGGAGGAGATCGATGTACAATGTGATTGGAGGAGATCGATGTACAATGTGATTGGAGGAGATCGATGTACAATGTGATTGGAGGAGATTGGAGGAGATCGATGTACAATGTGATTGGAGGAGATCGATGTACAATGTGATTGGAGGAGATCGGAGGAGATCGATGTACAATGTGATTGGAGGAGATCGATGTACAATGTGATTGGAGGAGATCGATGTACAATGTGATTGGAGGAGATCGGAGGAGATCGATGTACAATGTGATTGGAGGAGATCGATGTACAATGTGATTGGAGGAGATCGATGTACAATGTGATTGGAGGAGATCGATGTACAATGTGATTGGAGGAGATTGGAGGAGATCGATGTACAATGTGATTGGAGGAGATCGATGTACAATGTGATTGGAGGAGATCGGAGGAGATCGATGTACAATGTGATTGGAGGAGATCGATGTACAATGTGATTGGAGGAGATCGGAGGAGATCGATGTACAATGTGATTGGAGGAGATCGATGTACAATGTGATTGGAGGAGATCGATGTACAATGTGATCGGAGGAGATCGGAGGAGATCGATGTACAATGTGATTGGAGGAGATCGATGTACAATGTGATTGGAGGAGATCGGAGGAGATCGATGTACAATGTGATTGGTGGAGATCGATGTACAATGTGATTGGAGGAGATCGATGTACAATGTGATTGGTGGAGATCGATGTACAATGTGATCGGAGGAGATCGATGTACAATGTGATTGGAGGAGATCGATGTACAATGTGATTGGAGGAGATCGATGTACAATGTGATTGGTGGAGATCGATGTACAATGTGATTGGTGAGATCGGAGGAGATCGATGTACAATGTGATTGGAGGAGATCGATGTACAATGTGATTGGCAGGAGATCGATGTACAATGTGATTGGAGGAGATCGAGGAGATCGATGTACAATGTGATTGGAGGAGATCGATGTACAATGTGATTGGTGGAGATCGATGTACAATGTGATTGGAGGAGATCGATGTACAATGTGATTGGTGGAGATCGATGTACAATGTGATTGGAGGAGATCGGAGGAGATCGATGTACAATGTGATTGGAGGAGATCGGAGGAGATCGATGTACAATGTGATTGGTGGAGATCGATGTACAATGTGATTGGAGGAGATCGGAGGAGATCGATGTACAATGTGATTGGAGGAGATCGGAGGAGATCGATGTACAATGTGATTGGAGGAGATCGATGTACAATGTGATTGGAGGAGATCGATGTACAATGTGATTGGAGGAGATCGATGTACAATGTGATTGGTGGAGATCGATGTACAATGTGATTGGAGGAGATCGATGTACAATGTGATTGGAGGAGATCGGAGGAGATCGATGTACAATGTGATTGGAGGAGATCGGAGGAGATCGATGTACAATGTGATTGGAGGAGATCGATGTACAATGTGATTGGAGGAGATCGATGTACAATGTGATTGGAGGAGATCGGAGGAGATCGATGTACAATGTGATTGGAGGAGATCGATGTACAATGTGATTGGAGGAGATCGGAGGAGATCGATGTACAATGTGATTGGAGGAGATCGATGTACAATGTGATTGGAGGAGATCGATGTACAATGTGATTGGAGGAGATCGATGTACAATGTGATCGGAGGAGATCGATGTACAATGTGATTGGAGGAGATCGATGTACAATGTGATTGGAGGAGATCGATGTACAATGTGATTGGTGGAGATCGATGTACAATGTGATTGGAGGAGATCGATGTACAATGTGATTGGAGGAGATCGATGTACAATGTGATTGGAGGAGATCGATGTACAATGTGATTGGAGGAGATCGATGTACAATGTGATTGGAGGAGATCGGAGGAGATCGATGTACAATGTGATTGGAGGAGATCGGAGGAGATCGATGTACAATGTGATTGGAGGAGATCGATGTACAATGTGATTGGAGGAGATCGATGTACAATGTGATTGGAGGAGATCGATGTACAATGTGATTGGAGGAGATCGATGTACAATGTGATTGGAGGAGATCGATGTACAATGTGATTGGAGGAGATCGATGTACAATGTGATTGGAGGAGATCGATGTACAATGTGATTGGAGGAGATCGATGTACAATGTGATTGGAGGAGATCGGAGGAGATCGATGTACAATGTGATTGGAGGAGATCGATGTACAATGTGATTGGTGGAGATCGGAGGAGATCGATGTACAATGTGATTGGAGGAGATCGATGTACAATGTGATTGGAGGAGATCGATGTACAATGTGATTGAGGAGATCGGAGGAGATCGATGTACAATGTGATTGGAGACGAGAGATCGATGTACAATGTGATTGGAGGAGATCGGAGGAGATCGATGTACAATGTGATTGGAGGAGATCGATGTACAATGTGATTGGAGGAGATCGATGTACAATGTGATTGGAGGAGATCGATGTACAATGTGATTGGAGGAGATCGATGTACAATGTGATTGGGGAGAGCGAGATCGATGTACAATGTGATTGGAGGAGATCGGAGGAGATCGATGTACAATGTGATTGGAGGAGATCGATGTACAATGTGATTGGAGGAGATCGATGTACAATGTGATTGGAGGAGATCGATGTACAATGTGATCGGAGGAGATCGATGTACAATGTGATTGGAGGAGATCGATGTACAATGTGATTGGAGGAGATCGAGGAGATCGATGTACAATGTGATTGGAGGAGATCGATGTACAATGTGATTGGAGGAGATCGATGTACAATGTGATTGGAGGAGATCGATGTACAATGTGATTGGAGGAGATCGATGTACAATGTGATTGGAGGAGATCGATGTACAATGTGATTGGAGGAGATCGATGTACAATGTGATTGAGGAGATTGGAGGAGATCGATGTACAATGTGATTGGTGGAGATCGGAGGAGATCGATGTACAATGTGATTGGAGGAGATCGGAGGAGATCGATGTACAATGTGATTGGTGGAGATCGAGGAGATCGATGTACAATGTGATTGGAGGAGATCGATGTACAATGTGATTGGGAGATCGGAGGAGATCGATGTACAATGTGATTGGAGGAGATCGATGTACAATGTGATCGGAGGAGATCGATGTACAATGTGATTGGAGGAGATCGATGTACAATGTGATTGGAGGAGATCGATGTACAATGTGATTGGAGGGAGGAGATCGATGTACAATGTGATTGGAGGAGATCGATGTACAATGTGATCGGAGGAGATCGATGTACAATGTGATCGGAGGAGATCGATGTACAATGTGATCGGAGGAGATCGATGTACAATGTGATTGGAGGAGATCGATGTACAATGTGATTGGAGGAGATCGGAGGAGATCGATGTACAATGTGATTGGTGGAGATCGAGGAGATCGATGTACAATGTGATCGGAGGAGATCGATGTACAATGTGATCGGAGGAGATCGATGTACAATGTGATTGGTGGAGATCGATGTACAATGTGATTGGAGGAGATCGATGTACAATGTGATCGGAGGAGATCGATGTACAATGTGATTGGAGGAGATCGATGTACAATGTGATTGGAGGAGATCGGAGGAGATCGAT